>NC_054707.1:18988833-19243499 GCF_016097555.1 Gigantopelta aegis
ACACAGATTTGGAGAGGAAACCCGCTGTCGCCACATAGGCTACTCTTTTACGACAGACAGCAAGGGATCTTTTATTTGCGCTTCCCACAGGCAGGATAGCACAAACCATGGCCTTTGTTGAACAAGTTATGGATCACTGGTCGGTGCAAGTGGTTTACACCTACCCATTGAGCCTTGCGGAGCACTCACTCAGGGTTTGGAGTCGGTATCTGAATTAAAAATCCCATGCCTCGACTGGGATCCGAACCCAGTACCTACCAGCCTGTAGACCGATGGCCTACCACGACGCCACCGAGGCCGGTTCCACTAGCCATGAGATCAGTGATTTAAAACATTTACTAGCCAGGTTTAAAAATTCACTAGCCCTACTTTACTTTTAAGTTAATACAATTTTACTAAATAACAGTAATAATCAGATATGTCACCTACAGAGGGAGATAGAGCTTAAAAACACTAAACATTGGGGGTTGGGGTGGGGTAAGGATATTCATATTTATTTACAAAATAGACTTAACTGCAACATTTGACCATTCTTTTTCACTAGCCGTCGGGCATGGTAACAGTAGTTATTTAATAGCCCAAAATTGAATATCACTAGCCATGGGAGTGGGACTACCGTAATCTAGGAGCCCTGGATCAAACTAGTTTCCCCCATCACTTCACCGAGTCTAGTTCAAGAAGAGTAACTTTTAGCTCCCCTTAGCATGTGAATCTTTTTTAAAAAGGTACTACAGAAGGATTAAAGGAACGGTATTGAGTTTCTTGCTACTGTTAATATGCTGCTGACTGATAGACTAAAATATCAGAGGCTGTATATTAAAGGTGTTTCTGGTCATCCTAGTGTTTTTACTGGGTCAAACTTAATTTTATTATCTAAATTGTGGTTTTTTTCCTTAGTATGTACGAAATTACACAGACCAAATCCAGGGTAGGCTACTTACAAACATTGGGACAACCAGAATCACAATGATTTCTTTCTTTTGTTTGACACCACTGGAGCACATTCATTAATTAATCATCGGCTATTGGATGTCACACATTTGGTAATTCTGACTCGTAGTCATAAGAAGAAACCCGCTACATTTTTCTTAATGCAGCAAGGGATCTTTTACATGCACTTTCCCACAGACAGGAAAAGCACATACCACAGCCTTTGTCCAGTTGTGGTGCACTGGTTGGAATGAGAAAAAACCCAATCCAGTGGATGAATCCACCGAGGTGGTTCGATCCTGTGAGGTAAACACCTCAAGCGAGCACTCAACCGACTAACCTAAATCCCATCAGGAATCACAATGAATATACAGAAACTAATATTCTGAAGAAAAACCTCCCAACTATATTAAGTATGTATTATTTAGTCTTGAGTTTGTTGCCACTCTTAAGGTGTTGCCGACTAATGGACTAAAATATCAGTCTGTATATTAAATGTGTTGTCCTATGAATATACAGTCACTAATATTCTAACAAAAAACTATATTTACAGGGATTTATCTAGCATTTTCACCAGGATCCCATATATGATGGGATTGGGAAAATTAGTGCACGTAAATCATACTTGGGATATTTTTTCAGACCAGTGAATGATGCAGTACACCATTGTTAAATTAATGCATTAGGTCAGACATAATTAAAATATATATATATATATATATTGGGAATTTTTAGTGCAGAAATTTAGGAATTTTTAGTGCAGAAATTATGATTTATTTGTGCCACTTTTTTGGGGAAGGGTTTTATGCTCGGACCCACAGAATGTCTGGATAAATCTCTGAATCAAAATGGCAACTGAGATGGATATACTTGAGTGAGGAGGTAGTCAACGAGTGGCTGGATCTGATAGACTCCGATACTGTCCAGTGCCCATTTCCCATGACAATGGTATTCAAAATGGCAACTCAGATGGATCTACTTGAGTGAGGAGGTAGTCAGCGAGTGGCTGGATCTGATAGACTCCGATACTGTCCAGTGCCCATTCTCGGGACACGGTGACCACACCCAGGTGTTTGTAATGACCTGCAATAGAAAATACAAATCCATGGTTATGGACCACACAGATATTGAGAGAGGAAACCCGCTGTCGCCACTTCATGGGCTACTATTTTTGATTAGCAGCAAGGGATCTTTTATATGTACCATCCCAAAGACAGGGTAGTACATACCACGGCCTTTGATATACCAGTCGTGGTGTACTGGCTGGAACGAAAAATAGCCCAATGGGCCTACCGATAGGGATCGATCCCACACCGACTGTGCATTGAGTGAGCGCTGTACCACTGGGCTACGTCCCGCCCCGTAGCTTAAAAGATGAAGTATTTTCAGCAGTATAGGTTTTACACACAACTTAACACATATATATGCTTCTGCCTATTGAAATGGTGTAAGAAAAAAGTTTGTTTTGTTTAACGACACCACTAGAACACAATGATTTATTAAACACCAGGTTTTGGATGTCAAAGATTTGGTAATTTTGATATGTAGTCTTAGAGAAGAATCAGTAACAGCAAAGGATCTTTTATATGTACTATCACACAGACAGGATAGCACATACCAAGGCCTTTGATGTACCAGTCGTGGTGCACTAGCTAGAATAAGAAATAGCCCAGTGATGGGGATTGATCCTAAACTGATCTTGCATCAGGTGAGCATTTTACGCTTAGCTACAGTCCGCCCTGAAATGATGTAAGAAGTCCATAATTTGACAGCATTAACCCTTCCCCCTCCCCCCCAACTCTCCAATTGCTTTGTTAACTTTATTATTTTATGAACACTGCAGTGATGTTTTGGTAAATTCTGATGATGATGTACATACATATACACTGTGGTGAAAATAGAGGTAATTTGGCAAGATGTTAGCCGAACATTGTGCAGCATCTGAGAACCCAGAAACGTAAGATTGTCAGTAGTTGTTTAAAATATCAGAAGCAGATATTACTTCCCATCCCACAAAATGAATATCAAACCTTGCTTATAATGCTCAGAAGCTGTTTATAGCTCCAAAATTTCGAACTCTGACCACAATAACAGATGTTTATCATAGACCTTTAATATGGCATCAAACACTGCTCCCTTCATGACTGATACCCTTTAAAGGTTAATTTTAAAATAAAGTAAAGTTAAAACCAGACAATGATTTGCCAAGCTGAAGTCAAATATCAGGAGATGACACTATGTACATGTTCATTTCCATTGAAGACCCTTTTAATTTTATAAAATTTATTGAACATCCTGCATTAAAATTGCTTTTTGGCTAAAAGGAAAAAGGATCAAGAGTTAACTCTTTTGAATAGTGACTTGTTATTATGATTTATCTTTTGAATAGTGACATTGTTTGTATGATTTTTCCTTTGAATAGTGACGTAATTTGTTTGATTTGCATACAGTGTGCATACTGAAATAAATTAAAATGACGTCATGTATAAGGAAGGAAGGAAGGAAATGTTTTATTTAACGATGCACTCAACACACTTTATTTACGGTTGTATGGAGTCAGACATACGGTTAAGAACCACACAGATATTGAGAGAGGAAACCGACTGTCGCCACTTCATGGGCTACTCTTTTCGATTAGCAGAAAAGGATCTTTTATATGCATCATCCCACGGACAGGATAACACATACCATGGACAGGATAACACATACCATGGCCTTTGATATACCAGTTGTGGTGCACTGGCTTGAGTGAGAAATAGCACAATGGGACCACCGGCGGGGATTGATCCCAGACCGACCGCACATCAAGCGAACGCCTTACCACTGGGCTATGTCCCGCCCTGATGTATAA
Organism: Gigantopelta aegis; assembly: GCF_016097555.1. NCBI lineage: Eukaryota > Metazoa > Mollusca > Gastropoda > Neomphalida > Peltospiridae > Gigantopelta > Gigantopelta aegis. The sequence goes on from NC_054707.1 coordinate 18,992,615, forward strand.
GGTGTCCTTGTTTTCAGATAAAAGTTTGGAATGTTTAGCATGGGTATTTTCATCGCTTAGGTGAAAACAAATGTAAGAATAACACATTTTACTTGTTATTGGGGATACAAAGTGCACAATAAAATAGAGTTAAACCTTTTAACTCATAGTTAACAATTTTATTATAAAGTTAACCTTTAATGTGTTGTTTTTGTTTAACGACACCACTGGAGAACACTGATTAATTAATCATCAGCTGTTGGATGTCAAACATCTACTAATTCTGACTCGTAGTCATCAGAGAAAATCCTCTACATTTTCCCTAATGCAGCAAGAGATCTTTTATATGCACTTTCCCATAGGAAAGCACATACCACGGCCTTTGACCAGTTATGGTGCACGAGTTGAAATGAGTAAAAAAAAAAAAAACCCTGAATCCACTGAGGTGATTTGATCCTGTGACGCAAGCACCTCAATCGACTGAGCTAAATCCTGCCCCAAGTTAACGTTTATGTGACAGCGTACTACAATACATACTGTTAAAGAAATCCACCTCTGACAGAGAGGGTGGATGATCTTCTATATCGAGACATCGGATGATCAGTTTTCTCTGGTCGCTGTTCACCATTCCCAACTCCCAGGGATCATCAGCCACGTTCGCTCCACACATCTTCAACAGCTCAACCATATCATCTACAACATAGGTAGTACAACATAAAATGCTTACATGAACTTCATATCATCTGTAACAAACGTAGTACAACATAAAATACTTACTTTATACTGTATCATCTAGAACAAAGGTAGTACAACATAAAATACTTTATACTGTATCATCTACAACAAAGGTAGTACAACATAAAATGCTTACATGTACTTCACATCATCTGTAACAAAGATAGTACAACATAAAATACTTACTCCATTGATGTTTGTAACAAACTGCTAAACATTAACAAATACATAAAGATGAGAACAAGTATATTCTAAAATACATCTCACGTTGAGTCCCAGACAAGATAAAAACAAACCAAATTACAAAGATAATATTAATAGGTATGAAATGATACCGGTATACTGTTGTTATAACACCACTAGAGCACATTAATTTATTATTTAACAGCTATTGAATGTCACACATCTGGCCATTGTGAGATGTAGTCAGAGAAAACCCACTACATTTTTCCATTAGCAGCTAGGGATCTTTTTATATGCACCATTCCACAGACAGGATAGCACCAACCCGACAGGATAGCACATACCACGGCCTTTGATATACCAGTCGTGGGGCACAAGCTGGAATGAGAAATAGCTCAGTGGGGCAGCACATATCTATCTAAATTAAAACTTCCAAAAAAAAAGAAAAAAAGGACAGAAATAAATTACCTTTTGTCATTTCGGTGCTGACACCAACACAGGTCAAACTAAATCCAGTGAATAGTTTCGTTGATGTTGACCTTGACCTTGATGGTCCACAATGAATTTCCTCACTAACTGTATCACCAATTATTTCATACTGATCCTGCAATAAAAACAAAACATACTGCTATATGTAAACTTTTGTACAGGTAAAGTCATGGTCATAAGAGTAGAAAATAAAGTTATAAAATATCATTGATTTGCACTATGCACATACAGGGCACAGCATTTAATGAGAAGAGTTGTTCTATTCGCGTGTCGGTTGCGCAACTGTAAAATCACTTGAACTGCAAATTGGTTACTTGGTGAACAGTTAATTTCTAAAATTAAAAGTACCCCATCAGAAACACAGGCGTAGGAAACGGGGTGGGGGGGGGGGGGTATAGGCTGTGGTCAAGCGGGGCATGTGCCCCCCACTTTTCAGATACTTTGCTTTATAATAGTGTAAAAATGTGTAAATATAAAAGTGTGCCCCACCACCACCACCCCACTTTTTGGCACCTTCCTACACGCGTCAAAGTCAAATTTGAAAATCAGTTTATTTTTTTAATACCTTTGAACCACCAATGTCTCTGAGAAGAAACCTGCTATATTTTCCTATTAGTAGCAAGGGATATTTTATATGCACCATCCCACAAACAGAATAACACATACCATGACCTATTGATATACCATTCGTATTGTACTGGTTGGAATGAGAAATAGCCTAATGGACTCACCAACGGGGATTGATCCCAGACCAAGTGGGCATAAAGCGAGTGCTTCACCACTGGGCTACATACCGCCCTGCAACGTGTAACAAATTCTTAGCTTGAAGCCCTGGAATACCCTACAGTGAAATATAACCTACCTCCGGAAGTAGTCTACCGGCCTGTATGGAGTCGAGGACCCACTGGAAACTCACAATGAAACACTTGGCGGCAATTCCCTGGAAATACTTGAGAGTCCGGTCACACCGTTTGTGATCCTTATCGACTGGAAGACAAAAACGTAGATTTACAGAACATTTCTCTAATCAACAAAGATGAATCCATAGCCGCTCAGTACATGTAGATTTAGATCAACAAAGACCAATCAATAGCCGCTCAATACATGTAGATTTAGGTTTTCTAGTAATAAATTTAACATGTACTGGGGGGTTTTCTCTTTATTAAAGAGACATTCCTGAGTTTGCTACATTGTAAGATGTTTCCGACTAATAAAATATTTATACGACTAAACTTACAAATGTACATATTAAATATATTTTCTTGTTTAGAATATCAGTGTCTGTATACTAGTATTCAATGTGTTTCTAGTCGTCTTAATATTTGTAAGAAGTCCAAACTGGATTTTCTCTTCCAATAAATTTGTACATACGAAAAAATATATTTTAGGAAATAAAAATGAAATTTAACCTAGTACAAATATTAAAATAACGATCAGAAACATGTTTAATATAGAGCCACTAATATATTATGCAGAAAAATATATTTGATATGTAATTACAATCGTTAAAAAGTCTTTGTTAGTCGATAACATCTTAAAAATTGCTGCAAACTCCTTCAATTCTGTTTATCCCATAACTTACCCATGTCATGAACCCATTTGATATTTACCATTATTAACTCGTTTAATATTTTGCTGTCAATGGGGTCATTTGTTTACAGCCAACAAGATTTGTATACCTGAGCGTAACATTTTGATAAGATTTAGTTATAGTGTGTGATATCAAACTACATTTGTGCCAATCGCGATAACATCACATTACCAGTGAGGAGACTTCAGAACTTCGATTTACTAAATATCAAATTAAAATGCTATTTTAGAAGTGTTATAGGATAAATAGAATTCGCTACTTGTGTTTTTTAAGACGTAAAATATCAACCTCCTCTAGTTAATCAGTAATTGTATACAAATACTGATGAACACAGACTCGGTTGATATTCAACCTCCTCTAGTTAATCAGTATTTGTATACAAATACTGATGAACACAGACTCGGTTGATATTCAACCTCCTCTAGTTAATCAGTAATTGTATACAAATACTGATGAACACAGACTCGGTTGATATTCAACCTCCTCTAGTTAATCAGTAATTGTATACAAATACTGATGAACACAGACTCGGCTGATATTCAACCTCCTCTAGTTAATCAGTATTTGTATACAAATACTGATGAACACAGACTCGGTTGATATTCAACCTCCTCTAGTTAATCAGTATTTGTATACAAATACTGATGAACACAGACTCGGTTGATATTTTCCATATTTAAAAACACTCATGACGAATCCTCTAGTTACTATACCAAAATATTGCATCTTAGCCCCTCCCACCATACACACTGTGTTGTTTGACAGTAATGCTAAAACTGAAAATGCTGTCAAACTAGCACCAAGTTTAGTAAAACAATTATTTTATTAAAAATTAATGACCCACTCTTTATTTTATAGTATGCAGGAGGCATGCAGTGGGTTACAATATTGAATTTTAAAAAGGAAGATAAAGACCCATGCTTATAAAACTTTTAGAGTCTAGACTCAGTCTTTAATGACTTCAAACGCATGCTATTTGTGTGGCATTGCCATAATGTTAACATCTCAAGATGTTATCAATGTCTTCAGTCTAGACAAGTCTCAACAGCACGGAAGGAAATGTAGTAAATACTGAACTTATATTTATTGTCCACTTAAACACATGAACTAAACTTCGACAAGGTCTCGTGGTATATTTTCGTCTGCATCATAAACTCGTCCAATAACCATGAAACGAAGACATTGTATATGACTTGCTATATATATCTACTAGTTTACTATATATTTACTAGTCAGACAATAACAATAAGAAGAAGCATTTTGAGAGTACTGCTAAAGCAATACACGTCCCCTACCTGACCCAACAATTTTTCTTATCTCCTATATTCAAGGCCCAAACATCTGTAAAAAGTGGGTAAATCACCATGAAAGTTAAACTTGTAACAGTACATGATAAAGGTGTACACAAAATTTCACCTCAATAGTATCAGGTATTGCAAAACAAAAGTCTGGACTTTTTTTTTCCATATCTCCTTAGTTTAAGGGCCATAACTCTGTCAAAAATGGGTAAATTTACATGGACGTTAAACTTCATCTGTAATAGTACATTATAAAACTATGTACAAAATTTCAGTTCAATACCTCAAGGCCTTCTAAAATAAATGTCCGGAAAACCGATGTTCACATTGCCTAAGTACAAGGGCCATAACTCCAAAAAAAAAATGGGTAAAAGCCTTCTACAAAAAACATCCGGAAAACATGTGGGACAGATGGACAGACACACGGATGGAGATCAAACCTATAGTCTCCTCCGGTTGGAGCGGTAGGGGACTAATAACGTGAAGAATTATTTTCCAATACTTTTAAAAGATATTTACAAACCTGTTTTCACAATGACATGCGTCACTCTGTTATTGAATCTTCCATAAAACTTGCTGTCATTAGTCTCTGCTAACTGTTGGACAGCAATCTGTAAAAGGAATTACATTATTTTAATTTGCTCCTATTAAAGATATCTACACGAGGACAAAAATTACCTACATGCATGTTATACATCAACCACAGTTTGTATATTGGCATGTAACATTCGTTCTTTTGTTTATCTATATTTCTTGTGTGCTTCAAGCCAAAGGTTTTGTTTGTAGGGGGTGTCACCGAATCCAGGGCTTCTGAATTATGGTAGTCCCACTCCCATGGCTAGTGATATTCAGTGTAAATAACTACTATAACTAGACCAATGGCTAGTGGAAAAAACACCTTGTCAAATGCTGCATTTAAGTCTTATTTTGTAAATATGAATATCCTGCCCCCTCTTTCCACCCCCAATCTAAGGGTTTTTAAGCTCTATCTCCCTCTTTATGTGACATATCACCGGCCTCGGTGGCGTAGTGGTTAAGCCATCGGACTACTGGTTGGTAGGTACAGGGTTTGCAGCCCGGTACCGGCTCCAACCCAGAGCGAGTTCTTAAGGGCTCAGTGGGTAGGTGTAAGGCCACTACACCCTCTTCTCTCTCACTAACCACTAACCAACTAACAACTAACCCACTGTCCGGGACAGACAGCCCAGATAGCTGAGGTGTGTGCCCAGGACAGCGTGCTTGAACCTTAATTGGATATAAGCACGAAAATAAGTTGAAATGAAATGAAATGTGACATATCTGATTATTACTTCTTGTATTAGTAAAATTGTATTTATTTAAAGTAGGGCTAGTGAGTTTTTAATCATGGCTAGTAAAATTTTAAAATCACTGATCCCATGGCTAGTGGATTTTTTTTTATCAAATTCTAGAAGCCCTGCCAAATCCCATAGTTAAAAAGTTTGTTGTTTAATGACACCACTAGAAAACATTGATTTATTAATCATCAGCTACACTATTGGATGTCAAACATTTGGTTATTTTGACACATAGTCTTAGAGAGGAAACCTGCTCGATGTTAGTGGCAAGGGATGTTTTACATGCACCATCCCACATACAGGATAAAACACACATGTACAATGGCCTTTGTTATACCAGTCGTGGTGCACTGGCTGAACGAGAAATAGCTAATGGGCCCATAGACGGGGCCCAAACAATGTTTCTGCCAGAAAGAAATTTTTGGGTATGGTGCTTGGATATTTACAATGTGTGTGCTGAATGCAATCACAGTCGATATGGGGTATGGGGGGCCTCCCCAGAAAGAAAATGGGTTAGGTTTAGGGTTAGGGTTAAGAAACTCATACAGTAACGATGAGTCATTAATTTTATCAAAATGTCAACTTAAAAAAATAAAATCTGTAAAAAAAAATTGGGTATGGCGCCATACCCATTTTACCCTCTGGCAGAAACCCTGCCAAATCCTATAAATGATTGATAACATGGCACAGGTTCTAGCTCAGTTGGCAGAGCACTTACTTAAATGTATTGTGTTGTCTTGTCTGTGAGGAAAGTGTATATAAAAATTCCTTTACTTGCTAATGGAAAAATGTAGAATACATGTCAGAATAACCTAACGTTTGACATCCAATAGCCGATGATTAATAAATCAATGTGCTCTAGTGAAGTTGTTAAACAAAACAAACTTTAACTTTAATTGAAGAAAATGTGACCATAGCATTACAAAGACCATTTTATGCAGACAAAGCTGCTCAAGTGGTCACCTCTATAAAGCAGGCACCTGTCTTTAAGAGATCACATTTTGATGCGACCTTTAACTATTCTGTCATAAACTGCTTACCACTTCATTCCTGCCAAGACCAGTGGCAACAAAGCACTTTGACTGTGAAGAAACACTCTCGGCTGTCAACAGTGGACTCATATCTGGTTTCTTAGCCACCTTTCTGTCACTGTTGACTACTGGAAGCTCATTTTTAACATTATTTACAACCTCCAATGAATCTGCAAATCCTGAAAGATTTGAACGAACTGATGCCGATAAGCCTGCAGAAGTTGTTTCCCTTGGATGAGATTTCAAACGAGCCTGAACATCTTTTGAAGCCACAGTGTCGGTGGTCAAGTCTGGGGATCGGATCTTATTCAGAATGTGAACTGCTTCCTGTACAATTTCTGAGGGTTTGATGTGAGGTTGGGCTGTGTCTTGAGGTGGAGGTGGCGTGGGTGGGAGAGGGCTGAAGAAAAGGTCATCACTGTCCTCGCTGGAAGTCGACTCATTTCCATCCTCGGCCCCAGTGGCTTGGATCACCGACAAACTATGCAGAGGACTACCTGGCAGATAGAGAAATATTTATACGTAAACAAACTTGGACTACCTGACAAATAGAGAAATATTTATACTAAACAAACTTGGACTACCTGGCTGACAGAGAAATATTTATACTTAAACAAACTTCTAATGGAGATGAGCAATTTTAGGTCATGTACTGATCAGGGCTATGTATAGTGAGGAGTCCCACCTCACCACCCAATAAAGAATAAAAAAATAAAATAAAACAGGCAATACATGTCCCCTACGACGACCAACAAATGTTAACATCTCCTAAGTTCAAGGGACATAACTATGCCAAAATGTATCACCATGAAATTCAAACATAATCTGAAACAGTACACGATAAAGCTATACACAAAAATTCAATATCTTGAGGCATTGTGAAAAACTACATGTATATCTGGTTCAGTCGGACATACAGAAAGTCGGAGACGAAACCTACAGTCCCCCTCTAGTTGGTCCGATAGGGCACTACAGAGTTTCTAGATTACGGTAGCCCCACTCCCATGGCTAGTGATATTCAATGTTGGGCTAGTAAATAACTACTATTGCCATGCCCGACAGCTAGTGAATTTATTTGTGTCAAATGCTGCAGTTAAGTCTATTTTGTAAATATGAATATCCTGCCCCTACCACCACCACTCATTGTTAGTGTTTTTAAGCTCTATCTCCCTCTTTAGGTGACATATCCAATTCTTACTATTAATTAGTAAAATTGTATTCACTTAAAGTACAGTAAGGCTAGTGAATTTTTAATCGTGGCTAGTAAATTTGTAAAATCACAGATCCCATGGCTAGTGGATTTTATAAAATTCTAGAAGCCCTGCACTAATAAAAATATTAATAAAAAATAATAATAATAAAAAAAGAGAACAAAAATATATGGCTTTTTGAGATTAAAAGTGGCCTTTCTGTGTACAGAAGATCCTATGTTACTGTTCTGGTACGGGGCGGGATGTAGCCCAGTGGTAAAGTGCTCGCTCAATGCAGTCTGGGTTCGATCCCCGTTGGTAGGCTCATTAGGCTATTTCTCATTCCAGCCAATGCACCACGACTGGTATATCAAAAGCCGTGGTATGTACTACCCTGTCTGTGGGATGGTGCATATAAAAGATCCCTTGCTACTAATAGAAAAGAGTGGCCCATGAAGAGGCGACAGTGGGTTTCCTTTCTCAATATCTGTGTGGTCCGTAACCATATGTCTGACGCCATATAACCAAAAATAAAATGTGTTCTTTGTACAACTATAAACAAGCCAAAAACCTGTTAAACCGTCTCTTCCATTTGTAGTTTTGTCATCCTCAGGTCGACACTTCATCACTGACCCAGGGGTCTTCTCCGCTAAATCCTTTATTTTAGCCTCTGCTGCTAGGATTTTCTCTTTCAGCTTTGCACAGTCTGTTTCTAGAAGAACTTTTTGCTATGAAAAAAAATAAAAAAATGAATAAATAAAATAAAAAGAATATGAAAATTGTAGATGTAAGGTCAACATCATGAGCACTTTACCCCCTCACCCCCAAGGAAGCCAGTCAAAAGTAGGTCGTAGTGACCTAGTTATGGCAAAGCAGCACACCACCATCAAGTTGTACTTGAATGCAAGATTTGATAATCTTACATGTACCTGTATTGTTAAGGAAGATATGGTCCGGACAAGGATATCCTTTAATATGCAGTAACGTGCGACTGTTTTTCGTTACTAATCTCTCTTGACGTCTAAATACAGTTTTAGTCGATCAGCCATGTAGGTCGTAGTGAGGAAAGATTTTTATCTGAACTTTTCCTTACTATTTTTCCAAGTGATTCAGCTGAAACAATATGACAATGACAAATTGTTAAATTTTCATATTATCATCGGTCTTGTTTTCAAACTAAAAACTAAAAAAAATAATCTGAATTAAAGACATAGAAAAGGAAAACATTGTGCCGTGCAGCAGCACGTTGTACATACCTGTGTGGTGAGAACTTCACTCTGACTGGAGAAGGCGCTCGATGACGTCAGATTGCCACTGTGGTTCATGTTGCTCACCTGACTCAGGTCTGGAACAAAAACAACACAACACAGTTAAACAGTATTGTATGGTGAAGGAATTAGGGGATAACTATGGTGTATTTGACTATTAAATAATTGTGGACGTTAATGTTGGTTTTACTGTTGCAAATAGGAAAGGAAAGGAAATATTTTATTTAACGATGCACTCAACACATTTTATTTATAGTTATATGGCGTCAGACATATGCTTAAGGACCACACAGATATTGAGAGAGGAGACACGCTGTCACCACTTCATGGGCTACTCTTTTCGATTAGCAGCAAGGGATCTTTTATATGCACCATCCCACAGACACGGTAGTACATACCACGGCTTTGATATACCAGTCGTGGTGCACTGACTGGAACGAGAAATAGCCCAATGGGCCCACCGACGGAGATCGATGTTGCAAATAGAGATGGCAAAACAGATATTAGCGACTAATTGGGTCGTACAACTGGTATATCAAAGCCATGATATGTTCTGTCTTGTCTGTGGAAAAGTGCATAAATATATATAATGAATGAATGAATGTTTAACGACACCCCAGCACGAAAAATACATCTGCTATTGGGTGTCAAACTATGGTGATGCAAACAAATAAAGTGATGATCAACATCAATATAAAAATTAAAAATTTAAATAAAAACAGTGTAAAGAACTGTGCAAAAATACAAATATCACAGATAGAAACTGACTTTTACCCAATAGCTGATGATCAATTAATGAATATCTTCTGTTGATGATGTTAAACAAAACAACCCAGTAGACGAAGTATATAGTAATTTCTAAGACTTAAACTTAAGAATCTGTTGCCCATGAGTTAAGTTTGAGCCCCGAATGTTCTTGCTCAGTTTAAAGTTAAGTTTGTTTTATTTAATGATACCACTAGAACACACTGATTTATTCATTATTGGATGTCAAACATTTGGTAATTGTGACAGAAGTCTTTGAGGAAACATGCTATATTTCTCCATAGCAGTAATGAATTTTTAAAATTATATATTAAATGCACTTTCCCACAGACAAGACAGCACATTCCACTGCCTCCGATATGCCAGTCATGGGACACCGATTGGGACATTCTCGTTCCAACCTGTGCTCCACAACTGGTGTAACAAAGGCCATGGTATGCACTATCCTGTCTGTGGGATTGTGCATATAAAAGATCCCCTGCTGCTAATCGGAAAGAGTAGCCCATGAAGTGGCGACAGCAGGTTTCGTCTCTCAATATCTGTGTGGTTCTTAACCATATATCCAACACAATATAACCATAAAAAAAAAAAGCGTTGAGTGTGTCGTTAAATAAAACATTTCCTTCCTTTCTTCTGATTGGAACAGGAAAAACCCCAGCCAGAGATTGGGTCCACTGCAGTGTTTCGATTCTATGAAACTGGCACCTTGGAATCTTGACGAACACTACCGACTGAGCTAGACGCAAATCATCTAACCTCAAACATGCAGTATGTATGAATGATCGACAGAGGTGGAGCAGTAGTGGAAGGTGCATTCTACATATACCGGTCGTGGGGTATTCAGGGGTGGGAACTGGTGAACTGTAAAAAAGAGGAAATCTAAGAGGGGTCCTGAAAATTCTTGAAATCCTAGGCTAAAATCTGTGCCATCTGACACATTTTGGAGAAAAGGATGATTAAAATGCGAGGAAACGCAATGTTCCACGAGAGAAAAACAGCTGATCCGAGGAGAATTCCCACCCCTGGGTATTGGTTGAGGTGGGGGAACCCCCTATCAGAAAATGGATCTACTGAGGGGTTTCGATCCTGCAACCAAAAGCACCCCAAACAAGCGCTCTACTGACTGTAACTAGATCCCCGCCCTGATTGCTCAGTTTAAAGCCTGAATGACATCTAACCTGAATCTTCGTCACTGTCTTCTATGACAGCACATCTCTTCTTCTTCTGTCTAACTGGTGTGTCCACACTCTACAAATAAGAAAGACAAATTATACACTGTATGTACACTTATACATGCTTATAAGTTACATACATACAGCTTTCACTGCAGATAAATTAATAGATTATATATTCTTATGAGGCTTTTTAGCTGTGGAAGATGGAATTTTTTTTTTTAATATAGTTAATTACCATTGGCACACATAAATGTACATGGATGTATCATAACTGTTTTAAACATCATATCAACCCTTGTTAGTATTTTGTTTTTCAGCTGCTGCAAACACATTTGTTGGAAAATACCTGCAAACAGTGCCATATAGAAACTCATCAATGTACCAAAATTTAATAGTAAAAATTGAAGGAATTTAATGGTGAAAGATTTTTTAAAAGTTGACTGGTAGCTTAACACTGTATTAAAAATAGTAATTTTTATTCCTTTTTAAAATTAAAAATGCAGGACAAACAAAAAGAGTTGAATGGTTTCAGCAATTAGTTTTATCTATATAGTTCTTCCCACAGGGAACACCTTTTTCATACTATGAAATTTACTACAAGTTAGTTATTTCTGAATCAATTATTTTCTAAATTGCACACATTACAATAGTGGGATTTTGGGTGTGTTTTTTTCTATTTTCAAAACACTTTTGCTTTTCTTCTTACTGAACTGAAATTATTAAACAAAAAACATTTTTATTTTTTTCGGATGATGGGATGGACTATACAGGCATGTGATTGAAACATTTCTAAAAAAGCTGAAAATTATACATGCGTGCTGAAGACATGTAATCAAGTGCAGAATGCAAGGAAAATTAATTAAAGGAACATTTTTTAAAAAGCGGAATTCTGCCTATTAGCAGAAGAATCACATGCCTGACTATAAGTTCACTCACTTCATCATCATCATCATCATCTGAACTCTGTGCCTTGAATGAGTCGTATCTGTTTTCAGCTTCCACTGGAGAACTCGTCAGTGGAAGATTCCTATACCCGAGATCATCGCAGTCAGGCCGGTCCTCGATCATCACTGAATCTCGGAGTTCATCCTCACCAAACTGATCAGCATCAACTATAAGATCCCCGTCCTCAAGCTGATCCTCATCCTCCAACTGGTCCTCAGCAACCACCTGCAGCTTGTGAGCGAGATGCTCCACGGCAGCCGATTCAGAATCATAGTCCATCCTGTCCTCGTCCCTCAGAACAAACTCTTCCGAGTCTGATGAATCAATCACATTTACAGTCGGTGAATCAGGCTTCTCTGAATTACACTGTTTGTTTGCTGGATGCTGAACAACATCACCATTCTGTGATGAACTGGCCACCACCAGAGCTGGTGAGACACGTTTCTGTGATGTATTAAGATTATTCCTTTCAGCAGGCTGCTCCTTAGTGTTCTGTGATGAATCAACCACCTTCAAAGTGGGAGACCCAAGTTTCTCTGAATCACACTTAATAGGCTGTTGGCTTGCTATGTCAATGATCGGTGATGAATCGACTACTTTCCCAGTTGACGAATCAAGATGCTCTGAAAGACATTTAGTAGGTTCTTTACCGGCTTGTCGCCCAACACCATTGATCTGTGACGAATCAATGACATTCACGGTAGGTGATTCAAGAAGTTCTGAATTACATTTACCAAGTTGTTTGCCCATTGAATTCTGGACTTCACCAATCTGAACTTCATCACCTGGAGAAGTCTGTCTGGATAAATTAGCTACCTTTGAACGAATGGGGGATATGAAATCCAACTGTCTATGACGCATGGTTTCTGCAAGTACTCGACTGCCACTATCAGGCCGATCTTTTAAACCAGAAACAGAGAGATTCTGACAGGATGTTTTGACACTGTCCTTATTGATTGGGTCTGATAAGTCTGATTCTTTATGTGCTGGATGGGAACCACCCTTACCAGAGTCATCACAAAGATGTGCTCTTTCCTGAGGACTCCTTGAAATACATGTAAACTGATCTTTGTCAGTCCATACCACTGCTTCCGATTCTTTCAGAATAGCACATGAGGAGCCGATGTCCTCTTTTGACTGACCACTACATGGACTGAAATTCAGCGTGGGGCAGGTTTCACTTGGACTCGCAAGCACACGATTCTTGCGTGACTTATTTCTCATACTGCAGCTGGCAGAAGATGTTGCTAAATTGTTCCCCGATTTTTTACTTGATGCAATTCCTCTTACTGTTCTCGGACTCTTTCTTTGTAGCTTCAATCTGCCAGAATCCACCTCTGAATCGGAGCTACTGTCACAAGTTAGAGGTATTATGTCTGGAACGTTTTCAGGACAAATCTGCTTAAAACTGTCTTGACTAGACTGTTTTGCAGAACTCTCTGAAAAATTGTCATCTTTTGCAAATATGTCTTCAGAGAAATCGTTTTGATTGCCTGATGATGACTGTTTTTCACAAAAGTCTTGGAACTTCTCTAATGCACATTCATCATCCTGATCAAATTCACCAGCTTTAAGATTATATTCATTATGGTCCTTTTCAATCTTAGGAGAACATTCTGTTGTATCAGCATCTATAACATTATCTTCTTTAGCAAAATATTCTCCATTATCATGATCATTTTCATCATGAACTAACTTCTCCTTGAGATTATCCTGATGATTATCTACAGTCCTTTTATCAAAACATTCTGAAGCATCCACATCTTTAACAGCATCTTTCTTAGGTACATATTCTACAATCTTGCCCTCCTTGGTTTCTCCAGAACAAACTACAACAACAGACTCTGGAATGCAGTTTTCGTGGTCCTCTCCTGTGTTAATATATTGAGCAGATTTTGGGGTATAATAATAATCTTTTGTCCCATTAGCTGCACTACTCGAATGTCGAGTACCTTCCTCATGTATGCTAACTTTGCTGCCAATATTGTTTTCAGTCACTTCATCTTGAACACCAATATTCTTCTCAGCAACAGCACACGGTACTTCACAAGTGGAAGGTGCAACACTACCAGAAGAAGGAACATCAATAACATTATTATTAGGTGAAAGGGTCTCCGTGGGAATCTGGGAACCTTCAGCATATCTATTTTCAGACATGGTCTCGGAAATCTCAATGATGCCTTCACCATTACTTACACCATTTGACATCTCAACATCACTGGATTCTTCTTCAAAGTTGACCATCAGATCATCACAATTTTTCTGGGCTTTTTCATCTTTGTAAAATGTCCTGTCTATATTTGCTGTGAAATGGTGTTGATTGTGAGTAACTGCAACATTTCTGTGCCTTCTAGATCTACGACCTATGTCTGGAGGTTTGACGGGACTTCCGTCTAAAGAAAAGCATCTCCGCTTGGCCCTCTTAACATGTAGGACCTCATCATCGCTGTCATCTCTAACAACCGGAACAGGATCACTGCTTATCTGATTAAACCTATCTAGTACAGAATGCATCAAATGACTTGGTGTAGTCAATACTGCAACATCATCTCCAGAGGTTAGGAGACTTTTCTCAGAACCCATTCGAGGTTCATTAATGTCTTTGTAACAACTGTTACTGTTACTGTCAGTTACATCATTTTGTTTTCTTTTCCTTTTTTGACCAGAAGACCTAGAACTTTCTAAAGATGACTGTAGCTTTCTACAAAGAAGTGGCTCAGTGTCTACCTTCATGATGTCATCACATACAGGTTGGTTGTCATCAGTAAATGATTGCTCCTTATCTCCATTAGTTGAAATCTGATTGCTCACAGCAGGACTTTTAATAGAAGAGATCAGACATGGTGATGTTCCTACCATTGGTTTTCCTGAGCTAACACTGATATCTGGACACAACTGAGTTTCATCACAAGCACCATTTGAGTTGTTACTGTTCTTTATGACATCATTCTCCTTCCTTTTTCCTTTCTGTCCAGAAGATTTGGAACTTTCTAAAGAAGACCGTAGCTTTCTACAAAGAGGTGTTTCTATGTTTCCTTTATCAATCAGTGTACTGTCTAATGCTGGATCTATGGTCATATCTTCATCATGTATAGAATGGCTGTTGGTAAACAATTTGTGCTGTACATCATTGTTAGTCAAGTTATTGTTCCTTGTAACAGGAACATCAGCAGAAGGAGACAGAGATTGTGGTGTTATTACTACAGGGTTTCCTGAGCTCAAACCAACTTCTGAATACATTTGAGGCGTATTACTTGCCATTGGTGATCTGTTACTGTCCACCATATTATATTTCCTTTTCAGTCCAAAAGATTTAGAACTTCCTGAAGATGAATGAACCTTTCTACAAAGAATGCCAACTAATGCTGGGTCTTCATATGTGTCTTCATGATGATGAGAATGCTTGTCATCAGCAGGTAGTTGGCATGGCACATCAGCAGCATTACTAGTCAAATTAGTTCTGCTTCCAGTATGGGAACAATTACTACCAGAGGAAAGATATTGTGACGTCATTATTGCTTGGTCTCCTGAGCATACAAAGACTTCTGGAGTGGTATTCTTGTCCTTGTTGGAAACTGGGGCTAAGATGGAAATACTTTGATCACTTGCAGTTTCGAATACAGTGCTCTCAGATTCTCCTGAAACTTTTGGCACATCGTCTTGAGCAGGCACAGATTTTGAAGGATGTCTAGGGCAGTGTGATGGTGATTCTATCTTTGGATTGGATGCACTCAGTGTTAGTGGGGAACAGGTACAGGGGACAACATCTACCGAAAAGTTGGAATTTGTCAGCACATTTGTATTATAAACACCTGAGTCATTAGTCTTTTCAGTACTAACATGATCTTTGTCTGAAGCAGAATTCAACACTGTTGACGTCTGACTATCAACAGATGAGCCATAATCCTTCTCTCCAACAGGATAATTGCTTTTATTTTCAGTAATTTTAATATTTTCTGTTGGGTTTGTGGCTGTGGGAACATCTGCATTTACATTTGCATCAAGCCGTGGAGAATTTAAAACATATTTAACAGTATCTCTACCACGTTCATCAGACGAACTTTCAACAACATCCTTTGACTGGCATCTATCACTTTTCCCCTTCAACTTTAATTTATTATTTCTGTTCAACTTCTTCACTTTAGAAGATTCCTGATTTAAGTATGAATTTATTGGAGAATTAATTTCAGTTTGCTGTTGATCAGTTGAACAATGATTAACACGATCATTTGTTTGATCCGTGTCTGAAAATCCACCTAAACTACTTAAATGTATCCCCTGATCTTTCAAATTTATTACCAAATCTGCTTCATTAATACTTTCGGGAATGGTGTTTACATTAGCTGCAGATAAAACAATGTCAGATCCATTAATATTGTCTGGTGTGCTTAAAACACACTTGTTGCTGTTAACTTCATCACTTTCTGGAACTTGTATAACTTGACTGCCCGTGACAGAATTCGCATCTTCACTCAATTGGGTCAGTCGAAATTTTATCTCTTCTGGTTGTAGATCTGAAAGAATACAATTAGCATTTACAATGCACAGGCATGAAAATATATTCCATCACATAATACACCTCTCTCTGTGTGTGTGTGTGTGTGTGTGTGTGTGTGTGTGTGTGTCTCTCTCTCTCTCTCTCTCTGTGTGTCTCTCTCTCTCTCTCTCTCTCTCTCTCTCTCTCTCTCTCATATTCATGAACAGAAACTAATTACAAATCATTTCAAAGTGAAGTTGGATGTAGCTCAATGGCAAAAAGATAAGTTTGTTTTGTTTAACAACTCCACTAGATAATTTGACAATTCTGACATGTAGTCTTTGAGGGAACCGGGGTGGGCGGGACGTAGCCCAGTGGTAAAGAGCTCGCTTGATGCGCGGTCGGTCTGGGATCGACCCCCGCTAGTGGGCCCATTAGGCTATTTCTCGTCACAGCCAGTGCACCACAACTGGTATATCAATGGCCGTGGTATGTGCTATCCTGTCTGTGGGATGGTGCATATAAAAGATCTCTTGCTACTAATGGAAAAATGTAGTGGGTTTCCTCTCTATGACTGTGTCAAAATGACCACATGTTTGACATCCAATAGCCGATGAATAATAAATCAACGTGCTCTAGTGGTGTTGTGAAACAAAACCAAAAAAATTAATAAAAAATTGAGAAAACCGGTTACATTTCCCCTTTAGACAGGGCAGCACATTCCACATCCTTTAATACACCATTGTACTGGTTTGGAGAAGACACCCAGTAAGGGAATGAGTTCATCAAGGAGATTGGATCCTACAACTCAAGAACCTCAGGTGAGTACTCTGCCCATACATGTATGTCTGGTATACCAAAGGCCATAATAGGTGTTCAGGGCTTGAAACACGCAAAAAAATATGGTGGCCCCAAAAATGATAATGGATGTTGGCAAATTAAGGTAAGTGAACCATGAACCACGAGCAAGATTTTAATGTGGAATAAATATATGCAATACAAATATTAATAGTGGCGCATGTGTTATAGCTCTAAAGAGGATCACCCAAATAATAATATTTGGGCGACTAATACCAATATTTTTTAATATTTAAGTCACCCATTTGGCGACCTGGCCACAGGCCGTTTCGAGCCCTGGGTGATATCCTCTCAGCTGCTCTTTGGTAGGAGTATCTTATGTTGCAGTTATGGGTTTTCAAATTATTCCAAATGATAACAAGCATTCTGAGAGTACTGCTAAAGCAATACACGTCCCCTACTGGGCCCAACAATTTTTCGTATCTCCTAAATTCAAGGGCCAAACATCTGTGAAAAGCGGGTAAATCGCCATGAAAGTTAAACTTGATCTGTAACAGTACATGATAACACTATATACAAAATTGCAAAACAAATTTTCGTATCTCCTAAGTTCAAGGGCCATAATTCCGCCAAAAATGGGTAAATTGCCGTAAAAGTCAAACTGATCTATAACATTACATGATAAAGCTATACACAAAATGTCATCTCAATATCTCAAGGAAAACTATATGTGGGACAGAAGGATGGACAGACAGAGATAGAGACAGACAGGAAGGATTGAGATTAAAACTATAGTCCCCTCTGGTTGGATTGGTAGGGGACTAACGACCATTTGTCAGACACCAGTAAAGTATAATTTACAAAATGTGAGGTTTAGTTAAAAAATTCCATGCTTTAGTTTATTCTTAAGATGTTTTAACACAGATCAATCTCTGAAAAATCTTCTTTGTATGTGACAAGAACATATCAGTATATATAACTTGTTGTTTGAAATAATAAATTTATAGCTTACCTAAATTAGGAATCTCAAACTGAATGTCTTCATGTGTTGTGTCTAAATCTTCAGTGGATGAACTGTTTGCACTACTAGATACGGTTTCTGTAGGCAATAACATAAAACATTATTATATAACATTTAGTGAAATATCTTAAATATCAGTCAAATAAAAGTGTTATCAGTCACTCAGTGACAATAACACATTTTAAAGTGAACATTTCACTATTTCACTCTAAAATGTGTTATCGCCACTGTAGAAAGTGTTATCTTCACTGTAAGAAAGCCGGAACTATTCTGCTGCTGGCATTTTAAAAATAAAGGTAAATTGCCAAAAGTTATATAATAAATAGAAAATTTCATGTTTTTTTTATCAAATATGATTTATATTTCATCTCGTGAAGTTTGCAATCATATATGATTACAAACTTCACTCGATGAGATATAAATCATATTTGACAAAAACATGAAATATCCTCGATTTACCCACATGTACAATGTATGCACATACCTTGAAAGTGTCTCAATAGGTATTTCTGCTAATTAGGCTAGTTTTATGCCCACCCACCCCTACCTTACAACAAGTCAAATTATTAAATTTTACGGTTGGGTGGAAGATCATGGCTTGAGAAACGCTGGCCTAACATTAAACATCTATTATCAAAATAAATACTGATTAATCCAAATTAATTCTTCTTGAACATGTAAAAAAAAATTAATGGATTTTTCTAAGATGAAACTCACTACTACACATGCTACTATTTTTTAAAGTAAATACAATGATAGTGCTGTGCACATACAGCCTTTTGTTTTTATAAATTAGTTCAGTTGATTTTAAAGGTGATATTCTTGACAGGACAAAAGGAGTCCCTTATATGAAATGGTCCTTCAGCAGTTTTTCAACATAAATGTTTGACTGCAACATGCTTATTTCAGATGGGACAAGTATAATTAGAGATACATGTGTACTGGTCCTACTGGACAAGCAGATATTTAGAGAATAACTAACAAACTACGAGGAATTACGAATTATTTGTCCCGAGTGAATGAATTTGTAAACCCAAGCCTTTGGCGAGGGTTTAACAACATTCATTCATGAGGGACAGATAATTCGTAACTCATCGTAGCGAGTTGGTTATTCTCTTTATTACCCATTGTCAATTTTAACTGATTTTTAATGTAAAACTTCTGCAGTCTACAATAAAGCCATCAGCCATTACATTATATAATCTTACGCGCATTACATGACGTAATGTAAGTGACGTCATAGCATAACAGCATTCTTTTTACAGCCAAATGTTTACAGTACAAAATAATACAACTGTATTTACATTTCAAAATAATTATTTTTATATATTACTAAAGCCGTTGCTTATGAAAATATACCATTTCATGTTTACAAAACAAATGAGTCCATTTGTTTTTGCAAATCTTTGTAGATCGTATAACGTATGTGTAATCTGACCCATGAATTGAAACATTATATGAATGAAAGTTATGTTCCGGCCATGGCAAGCAACCAACCAAACGTCATGATTTTTAAGCCAGCCAATCAGAGGCTGTAGAAGCAATCTGCACACTGTGCAGAGATCGGAAAAATATTACCCCATATATTTGAGCCCATATGGGTAATAAAGAAAGTTAATATACAGCCCTGCTACTAATTACATTTAGATCCAAAAACATGGTTGTTTTGTGAAATCAGTTCAAGCTGTCAAATCTGAACGGAAGTTCCTACTGTAATACCAAACATTTACCTGCTTGATCCTGTACATTTTCCGAAAGCGACTTCTCAGACATCTCTGTCAATATTCTGGGTTGTCTGGTAGGAATAGGTCTCCACTCATCACTGGCTGATTTTACTTTTGTTGATGAAGACGTGATGATTATTGCTGCCTGCTTTTGACTTGGTGTTGTCTGCTTCTGATTTACTGTCATCTGTTTTTGACTTAGTGTTGTCTGCTTTGGATTTGGTGTCTTCTGCTTTGGACTTAGTGTTGTCTGCTTTGGACTTCGTGTTGTCTGCTTTGGACTTAGTGTTGTCTGCTTTGGATTTGGTGTTGTCTGCTTTGGATTTGGTGTCTTCTGCTTTGGAATTGGTGTTGTCTGCTTTGGACTTGGTGTTGTCTGCTTTGGACTTGGTGTTGTTTGTTTTTGACTTGGTGTTGTTTGCTTTGGATTTGGTGTTGTCTGCTTTGGACTTGGTGTTGTCTGCTTTGGATTTGGTGTTGTTTGTTCTTGATTTGGTGCTGTTTGTTTTTGATTTGGTGTTGTTTGCTTTGGATTTGGTGTCTTCTGCTTTGGACTTTGTGTTGTTTGCTGTTGGCTTGATGTCTGCTTTGGATTTGGTGTTGTCTGCTTTGGACTTGGTGTTGTCTGCTGTTGGCTTGATGCTGTCTGCTTCTTATTTGGTGTTGTTTGTTGCTGGCTTTCTGTTTTCAGCTTTTGATTTCGTGTTGTCTGCATCTGATGTGATGTTGTCTGGGTTTTATTTGGTGTAGATTTTTTCAGAAAACTGCAGTTTGCCAATGGTGTACTTGGAACAAGGTCTGAATTGTCTTTGCTCCCAGAACTTAACTGTCTAAGTCCCAAAGGTAAGGTGACAATTTGTGGCGTACCAGCAACAACTGTGACACCCGGAGATGCATCAATAGGTGTGTTCATCTTTTCCACCGTTTCAGGCAACACATTTACAGAATTTGGTAATGGTGAATGTGGAACATCATCTGAATCATCTGAGGTTTTGCAACCAAACTTTTTAAGTAGTAAAAGCCCAGCACCCAGTAGCGGAGTCTCAGTAACAACTGTAACACCTGGAGAACCATCGACAGCCTTTTGCTTCTTTCCCACTCTTTCAGGGTTTCTCAATTTCTTTAGTTTAACTTTCTTATCAGATTCCAAAGCAATGTTAACAGCCGCAAAATTAGAAGTATCATCACTTTCCATACCAGATATCTTGTTCACCTCAAAAGCATTTTCTGAATTCTGTATTGGATTATTCTCTAATGTAGCATCTGCAGCTAAAACCTTTAAAGCAATTCTTGATGTTTGTTCTGATTTATGCTCTGCACTGCATGTAGCTACCTCTAGAATCTGATCAGAATTTAGTTCTGATTTATTTTCCTCATTATCTTCATCTGGGTCTTGTCTTACAATCAAGCAAGAGTCATCATCCTCATCATGATCAAAATAGTCGGACGGTTCTTCAATATCCGCAGATATGGCAGTCACTTCCTCTCTTTCTGGAGCCATCTTGTCCATTGCATCTTGGGTACTGAAAAGGATATCGTGATCCTCAGCCTCACTAATTTTGTCAATCAGAAGATTCATTTCTTTACCATCATCTCTCCAGTGGACTTTCTTGGCAGTCTGCTCTCTTTTACTTTTCTTGCTCACTCTGTTTTCCTTAAGAATGGTCTTACTAACATGAAGATTCTCTCTAGATGGATCAGGCTTTGTGCTAGCTGACGTTTCATTCATGCATACTTCAGCTGCAGTAGACTGTTCTCCAGATCTAGATGGACCAGACTTTGAGCCAGTCGATGTTTCATTCATAGATACATCTGCAGCACTAGACTGTTCAACAGATGCTACTGAAGACAATTTTGAAAGAACAGGCGTATGCTGCTTCACACCAATCAAGTTAGTTTTAGGTTTTTTTTCTGAAACATGCAAAGGAACTTTGATGACTTTTTTAGCTTTGCAATTCCTTCCTTTTCTCTTTGGCTTTGCTTTTGTCTGTTTTTTCACAGGAGTCTGACTGCTTTTGAACTCGTAAGGATCCGAGTCATATTCAGGTCTTACAACAATCTGACTCTGAGTTTCGTTCACCACAGAATATCTGCTTTTAAAGATTCTCTTTCTTGTTCCAATGGTTATCTGAGGATTTCCTGAAACGCCACCCGTATCTGGAGTCAGGAACCTATTTCCAACACGACCATCACCACAGTTAGAGTTTCTGTCATGCAGCACATTCGTAACATCGCTACACACCCTTTCTTCGACATCAGTGGCTAACGGACCAAGCGGAATGATTTCTACTATATCCACCTCCTGGTCATCAACCTGCATTGTTAGCGGCAATCCGTCAATCCAGTTCTTTAGCATGACATCCTTGTGGCAGACTTTATCAACTCTCTTCTTTCCGTACGTCTTTCCTGCTGGTTTAGGCTTCAGAAACTTAGCAACATCACTCTGACTGTCGGGCGAGTAATTTTCAGAGTCAAGAACTGTTTTCTGTTGATTCTTGCAATTTTCTGGATGTTTTGAATGACTTCTTGTGAATGGATGATCATCTGTTGTTTGGAGACAGCTTTCAGAGGTGTTTCCGACTAACCAAGATTTGTCAGATTCATGATCCTTAGAATGGAATAGATTATCTTCACAGACAGTTGTCTTTTTGTTTAAAGTATTGTCCTGACTTTGGAACAGAAGCATTCCAACATCATCATCTGACACAGGTGACACAATGTCCTGCCCCAGACACTCTTCCTCAGATTCCTGTGCAAAACTGTTGTGTCCCACCTGTTTTTGGTCATCATTGTGTTTCTTTTCATTAGTAACATCCAAAACTTCAGATGATCTGTTGTCATTTAGGGACTTTCTTTCATTCATATTAACAGCAACATTTTCTTTTATCAAAGCATTAGATGATTTCCCATCCTTTTCTGATGTTTTTCCATTCTCTTTCACTGTTATTTCACAGTCTTTTATCAAACCGTCATTTGATCTGTTGTCATCCCGAGATTTTGTTTCCCTCTCACTAACAGGTATTTCATGGTGTTTCACCAAAGAACTGCCAGACACATCATCAATGAAACCAAATAAATCATCTTCAATAGACCTCTGTTGAGAAGACATTGATGCATCTTTTAAAGATCTTGAAACTTCAGAAGGACCATCTGAACTGCCAGATGCAACTCTGCTGGACCTTGTGGAGGGTCTGGCAATATGTGATGCTTGATTGTCAGCATCACTGCTCATGGCATCTCTAACTTTATACACACGAGATGTTCTAGCTTGCTGCACCTGTTGTCTCGATCGTGACCTGGCTCTGCGTTGATCTAGAACAGGTTGAGCATCAGGCTGTTCAGTTCTCTTTACTCCTCTGCTTCCACGTCTTTGTTTCTCTACATCAGGCTGTTCCTCATTCACGCTTACACCTCTATTCCGAGTTCTTGGCCCATCTGGATCACACTGCTTGTTGTTCAGGTAAGTCCTATGTGTATCTTTGTTGCGATTTCGTAATACTTTCTCAGCAGAATGATCCAATTTGTTCTTGCCATCTTTTCCCTCTGTTCTTGGTAATGGCTCAACAGCACAAGGGTCACAAAATTCATCCTTTGTTTCTTCCTTGTTCTGAGTGTTTGATTCAGCAGCTGATTCAGCATCTGGTGTTTCACTGCAGTCATCAGATGGTTCCAACCTTTTTCTTGTTCCTGCATATCTGACATTTCTTCTTCTTAGTCCAGTCTAAGGAAACAGAACAATTAATCCATAGTCACACATGTACACATAAACATACATTTACACGTAAACATACATTTACACGTAAACACACATTTACACGTAAACACACATGTACACGTAAACACACATGTACACATAAACACAATGTACACGTAAACACACATGTACACGTAAACACACATGTACACGTAAACACACATGTACACATAAACACACATGTACACATAAACACACATTTACACATAAACACACATTTACACATAAACATATACATGTACACATAAACATACATGTACACATAAACATACATTTACACATAAACATACATTTACACAAAAACATACATTTACACAAAAACATACATGTACACATAAACATACATTTACACAAAAACATACATGTACACATAAACATACATTTACACATAAACATACATGTACACATAAACATACATGTACACATAAACATACATTTACACAAAAACACAAAGCATTCTGCTCAAACAAAAATTTCCTCTACTGAGCCCAAACATTTTCATATATCCTAAATTCCAGAATCAATCCTAGACTGACTGCGCATCAGGCGAGGACTCTACCACTGGGCTACGTCCCTCCCTTTGTTTCATTATTTACTACTTTGTAGTTATTGATCAATATTATTTGCCAGACTTAATATACAAGCATTCTGAGAGGACTGCTAAAGCAATATATGTTCCATACAAAGCCCAACCAAAAATTGTGTATCTCTAAGTTCAAGGGCCATAACTGGGCAAATCACTGTGAAAGTCAAACTTGATCTGTAATTCAACATGATAAAGCTATACACAACACTGTAGCACAGTATCTTGAGACACTGTGAAAAAGAGTCTGAAAAAATATACCGTTTTTGGGACAGATGGGTAAACAGAAAGATGGAGACAAAACCTAGTTACCTCCATAGGACTCATAGTGGACTAAAAATTATTATTGTTATGAAGACATCTTAAAATATCCTTATATCAAGGTAAATGACAAAGTCAATAACTATTACCAATATCCAAATATATTACTTTTAAATTTAATTACTTTTCTGAAAACTAACACATTTTTTCTAACAAATACACATGTATGCAATCTATCTTCAAATAGGATTTAAATTAAACTTATTTTATAATAATTAAAAAAACCTTTAGAACTAACATATTATCCAAAGATTAAAGAATTTGTTTACACTAATCTTTTATTGAACAAAATAAACATCTTGTGTCAGATGAGACAAGAGAAACAAGAATATATCAGATATGTTTGGTTTAAACTTTAAATGATTTTTTCGCCCACTCTATCCCAAATTAAACAGGGAACATTCAGTTCAGTATCATGCTATCATTCGCTGCTCAAATTGGAGAAACAGTGACACAATTAACTGACAATTAATGTTACAATTCAAACATTTTGTTCTCTTGATAATGTTAATAGTATATTGTTGAAATTTTGCGAAAACTTAGTGGTCAAGACAGAGACATTGTTTTTACTCATATTCAAACAAAGGTTCCCTGTTATATAGCAAATAAAAAAACACCAACTTCTTTAGTCGGAGCTTGTTCTGGTGTACTTTGAAACGATCGGCTAATTCGTGGTCCTCTTGGTGGAGAAACTAGAATAAAACAAATAAATATATTTTTATTAATGTCACAAATTTCTTTTAATTGACAGTAACATATTTATAATTTAAACAATGGAATAACATAACAGTCCTCATTTCAGATATATCTGAAGTGAGGACTCTTACAGGGTTCATACCGGCCTCGGTGGCGTCGTGGCAGGCCATCGGTCTACAGGCTGGTAGGTACTGGGTTCGGATCCCAGTCGAGGCATGAGATTTTTAATCCACATACCAACTCCAAACCCTGAGTGAGTGCTCCGCAAGGCTCAATGGGTAGGTGTAAACCACTTGCACCGACCAGTGATCCATAACTGGTTTAACAAAGGCCACGGTTTGTGCTATCCTGCCTGTGGGAAGCGAATGTAGTGGCGACAGCGGGTTTCCTCTCAAAATCTGTGTGGTCCTTAACCATATGTCTGACACCATATAACCGTAAATAAAATGTGTTGAGTGCGTCGTTAAATAAAACATTTCTTTCTTTCTTACAGGGTTCATATACCTTGGAAACATAAAAATTTTGTATGTCTGAACCCCTGGCGTACTTCAAATCTTCAGTAAATGTTGGCAATTGTTAGTCTCGATTTCCCAAATGTACGTTAGTGCCGAGATCGGAAAACGTCGTCAGATTCCGCTGGCTTCAAGCAACAAAAGTTTTCTACATGAGTCCTAAAGACGAATTTCCATACTTTTTGCAAACCAACTTGCAAAAAAGGTATTTTTCCATACTTTTTTCAAGACTCCATACGAACCCTTCTCTTATGTTATTCCATTCAAGTTTTTAGTGGTAATCCAGGCCTCGAACATAAGTGGGTGTTCAGGCACCTAAAAATCAAGTGATGGCTTCCGAAACACCTTAAATCACACAAGTTTTGGGCGTTATAATGTACTTCCGACTACTGAATTATAAAAACAAACTTTACATGCGTTTCATAGCAATAAAAGTTACTAATAATACCTTTCGATGCATTATACTTAAAAATTACTTATAGTTCCAGACAAGTTTCAAGCCAGAGATTTTTTATTCTTAGAAGCGGTTTTTAGCTCCAGGGATGAAAACCTTAAGTTTGAGCCCTGGTAACCCAAGACTCTTAAGAATTGAAAACCTGCATGACCCATTTATTGGTTACACAGAAATAAATCCAGATAACCCATTTTCTTTCTGCGTAACCCTTTATATCCATGTATATGGTGATCTAAATTTCGTGCAAACAGAAAATAGATTATGCAAAATTAGATTTGCACGAGTAACGCGCTAACAAAATGATTGTTCTCACTATTTTCAAAGGCATGTAATCACATAAAAATTTCACTTTAATTTGGCAGCTAATAACATACATTTTCAGAAATTAAGGAATGAATGTTTAACAACAAGCCAAACATAAAAACATAACGAAACAAAAACAAAATCAATAAAAACTTGCAACGAAAAAATATTAACTTTTGGAATGTATACACCACCAATATGAAAAATCCTATAATTATCTGGAAACAGAGAAAAAGAAGGAAGGAAGGAAGGAATGTTTTATTTAACGACACACTCAACACATTTTATTTACAGTTATATGGCGTAGGACATATGGTTAAGGACCACACATTTATTGAGAGAGGAAACCCGCTATCGCCATTCCATGGGCTACTCTTTTCGATTAGGCCGGGAATTTTTTTTTTACTTGTTTCCTATTACATGCTGGAAAAATATAGGGTAGGTAGGTAGGAAAAACATTTTATTTTGGAAAATAATTTTATTTATGGATATTAAATAAAGGTGTTGACTACCGGTATCCAAAATAACCTCTGCATGTATAGAAATGCATTATGCAAACCAATAATACCATTCATCACAGTGTTTTCCCTAGAATGAAGTAAGGCATGGTAAAGTGACGTTTTGGGGGCATATTTTATGTGCAGTTTTAAATATAAGGGCTTTTTTTCCATTATACAATTTTCAAAAGGACAAAAACCTTATGGCCATTTTATTTTCTATATCTATTTCATAACTTAATTAAAAAAAGGAAAAATGGTCACATTTTAAAAAAATGATTGCCACACAACTGCTCGGCAAACTGGTGCATGCAGCCATATTCATGAATATGACGTCATGTTTTCTTTCTAGTCAGCATGAACTTTTTTAGCGGAAACCCGCGAAGTTCCCAGTGACCACTTACAAAAAAATAAGGAAACGCATCGAGATCTTACTGACATATTTAATAATTTGATTTGGAAGTAAACTCCATCAGTATCAGTAAACATTCCCTCCCCTAGTTTATCAGGTCACTAAGTTTCTACAAGGCCAGTTTGTCGCTGGAGTAAATCATTAAATATAGTTATTATTATTATTATTAATCGGAACACCTCGCTACGCTAGATGTAGAGTAAATCGGAAAAGATCGCATATATTCGTGAAAACAATTTTCCAACTCTTCGCCCGATATCTCACAAAAGTTACCGAACTTCAATTTGAAGGGAAGTAACTCCATCAATCAATTGTTAGAAGAAAACATTTCGTGGCTAACAGGTTGCCAATAAAACTAAATTTGCGACAGTAAAACCACCGATATACGTCAGCAAATCGGAAAACACAGTAGGGTTATCCCCTAAATGACACCAAATTAGTGCTTGTGATAGTTTTGGAATGTTTTCGTGAAAATCGTTGTTATATTAAAAAAAACATTTTTGGATATACAAAAAACGTTTTAGGGTCGGCAGGTTCAAATTAGGGTCGGTCGGGTAACCGGAAACAAACAATATTTTATGATATGTCTTAGCAGCAAGGGATCTTTTAATTGCACCATCCCACAGACAGGATAGTACATACCACGGGTTTTTTACACCAGTTGTGGAGTACTGGCTGGAACGAGAAATAGCCCAATGGGCCCAATGAAGGGGCAAAAGAGAAAAGAGCTGTGAATTTTTAAGTATTTGAGAAATTCCATTAATACTTACAAATAGTCCCCGAGTCTTGCTGAAAAGCTGTAATTAGGTCTCGAATGTTGTCAACAATGTGGCTCAAATCCTCCCTTTCTTGCAAACTCCTGTCAAAGAGTAACAAAAGTTTGTTTTGTTTAACATACGTGGATAATATAACCGCAACCATTTTGGAATCGCCGAAATGCTGGTTGGTATAAAACCTAGAGTACTGTATAAGTATAAAATCCGGATTGCTGGGCTGATATAAAACTCGGAATTCTGGTGTGAAATATAATATAATATGGTGTGGACTATAATTGGACAGTGCAAAAATCTGGAATTCCGGAGGATTCTCTCATCTACAGGTATGTACATGATAAAGCTATACACAAAAATTCAGATCAATATCTCAAGGCATTGTGGGAAAAAAAATCCATCCGGAAAACAAATTTTCATATCTCCTAAGTTCAAGGGCCATAACTCATAAAAAATGGGTAAGTCGCCATGAAAGTCAACCATGATTTGTAACAATACACGATAAAGCTATTTCAGCTCAATATCTCAAGGCATTGTGAAAAAACCCATCGGGA
This sequence comes from Gigantopelta aegis, assembly GCF_016097555.1. Taxonomy (NCBI): domain Eukaryota; kingdom Metazoa; phylum Mollusca; class Gastropoda; order Neomphalida; family Peltospiridae; genus Gigantopelta; species Gigantopelta aegis. The sequence goes on from NC_054707.1 coordinate 19,021,456, forward strand.
AAACTATATGTGGGACAGATGGACAGACAGACAGAAGAACGGAGATGAAAACTTAAGTTCAGTTGGACCGGTTGGGAACTAATAAGGAGTTACTGGTTAATTACCATTGCGAAACCAACAATTGGTTGCCAGCTGATAGGAACAGAAATATATGTTTCAACGACTCCTCCGCACATTTTTTAAACGACAATTGTCTGGAGTCTAACATATGGTTGTTTCGACATTTGGTCGAGAAGACAGAAAATCCTACATACTTCTTCTGATAAAGCAGCAAGGGATAATTTTATATGCACTTTCTCATATATACAGGACAGTACATACCATGGTCTTCGATTTACCTGTCGTGGGGCAGCGATTAGAATGGGAAACAAAACTGAGTGCATTGAGGGCTGCTAGTTGATTTTACCATTTTATCATATATACTGTAGAAATAAAAGTGACTCTACACATACACGTACGCCTAAATGATACACGATATTGAATAATTTTTTACATTTCTGATCAATGTAAAGGTGTTTAATTACAAACCTCTTGGTAACCAGCTTCTTGCACAATGGACATGGCACACTGGACTTTGTTTGCAAAAACTCTGCGATGCAAAATCTTGGAACATGAAAACAAAGAAGAAGAAAACTATAGGTATAATATTTACACTCTAACACTAAATTTAAAATTAAAATGCCTGAAATCTGTAGGAGAAAATGTTCAGTCAGTTGTACTTAAGCAGGGCCAATGTACCGTTTGGGCAACTGTAATATTTTAAAATAATGGCGTTAGTTGCCCAAATGATATTATTTGGGTGATCTTCTTTAGAGCTACAACATACGAGCCACTATTAATATTTGTATTGCATATACTTATTCCACATTAAAATCTTGCTTGTGGTTCGTGGTTCGCTTACCATTAATTTGCCAACATCCATTATTATGTTTTGGGCCACCATATTTTTTGGCGAGTTTCGAGCTCTGGTTAAGAGTGCCACTAATTGGAAATTTTAGAAAATTGTAAGAATGAAATATGTCAAAATCTGAACAGAAATGGGTTTTATTCATACAGAAATTGTGATAGAACTCTACAGTAATTGCCATCACTGCTGTATTGAAGTCCACGCTCTGTATCGTTAAATCACAATGCAAGATACCAGGACAACATGATAAAAATTACAAAAATTTCAGTTTTGAAGTAATTCTGTTAGAATGCTGGAAACCATTTAAAGCATGAGATCTATAGTGTACATGGACTGTTGTTTGCAGTTACAATGTACATTCAATGTTCAACAAATGTTTGAGAAAGCCACTAGCTCTCACAGAAACTTTGACTAGTGCCTTATGTATTATGGTAATACAGATGATAATTTCCACTAGCCCGGACCACAAATTCACTAGTCAGGACCAAGGGCTAGTGGATTTGCTGAACCCTGGTACATTATGTAATTAGGCAGTTGGTTATTTCAGGCAGCAGACACACACTAAGTGAACTCTTGAAAAAAAACATGACACATAACTCGGGGCTAGTTTAGGCACATATGAAATTCATCAGCTACAAATTTAAAAAAGAAGAAAAAAAAAGGCACATTTTATTAGAATTTACATTATTTAGCACATAATAATAATAATTAATTTCATGTAATAATTGATATTAAAAACCCTGAGTTTCTGCAATTTTTTAAGTTTAATAGATAACTTGAAGAATTTTTCTACTGTTCCAGACTAACTCTGGCACCTACCTTGCCATTTTGTGTTATAGGTTTAAAAAAAAAAAAAAAAGGAATAGGTATAACGAACTACTAGTAATTAATCTGAACTCAGTACCTGCAGAACTGGTGGTCACACCTTGTGGATACTGGATTCTTTAGTAATTCAAGACTGTAAGAAAAGACAAAAGATATCAATTAATAAGAATTATATTGAAATAAATATCTTGCCTACCATACATGTATATGTAAATTGAAAAAAAAAAAAAAAAAAAAAAAAAAAAAAAAAAACCATATGTGTATATATATATATATATATACACACACACACACATATACATACATACACACATACATATATAATATATACATATATAGATTATAATAATAAAATTTATATATATATTATATATATCACGCGAGGTCAAAATCATAGAGCGAAGTCACTTCTCTCTTAAACTGTAGAGAGGGCGAAGTTTTTAAGGAGAGACTTGAATTTTTAATCAAAAAAAAAAAAAAAAAAAATCCACAAAAGAAGTTATCTTAATTACAGAATGAATGAATGAATGAATGAATGTTTAACGACACCCCAGCACGAAAAATACATCGGCTATTGGGTGTCAAACTATGGTAATGCAAATAAATAAAGTGATGATCAACATCAATATAAAAATTCAAGGTTTAAACAAAAACAGTGTAAAGAACTGTGCAAAAATACAAATACAGATATCACAGAATTTTACAGACACCGAATTTTACTCTAAACTTCAATTTGTGCTGTATTGGCCATTCTCAAAGAGAATGTTACACCCCTGCACCACGGTGAGATTACAGCACGCGCAGGGGCTTAATTACAGGTGCAACTTTTACATTCTTTATTTTATTTATTTGTTGTTTACCATCCGGACCAAATTAACCATTTATACTTCATTCTCTTACAAGTTTGTCTTCTCATTTCATTTAATACCTACTTTATGTAGAGTATTGTCCTATAGATTAATCTACCACGGTCAAGCTTAGATTACCCAGAGGCAATTAAATTCGTTCCACCATCACAGTTTCTTAATTAATACACTGTGGCGTTGTCCAACTGAATGGGTACTAGTATCCGTGAAGGTGTGAAAATGGCTAATCTGCTGCACCTTGTCACTGGTTTTTTTTACAATAAAAAAAAGTTAAAGAATTGACAGTAGCCTCTTAACACAGGCACTTTAGCGACTTGGGGATCTAGTTTAAGTGGCCACTGGGTGTTGGATAGGTCACTGCTTACCATGAGTGCATATACATTAAATATCCGCTAGGATAGGTTTGCCTTTATTATTTTATAATTTCAACATCTGTTTTGTGTGTGGAATTTATTAATTATGACAAAGTCTACGTAAAACTAGTTAATTACTCCCCATATTTTTTTTACGTCAAGGAGTTTGTTTTATTGTTATGCCTATTTAGGGGAGATAGAAGTATTAGCAGCTACATGTAGCTAGAAGTCGGTGAAATGCAATCAATTTCACCAATACATTGAAATGCCATTACAGCTAATATATATATATATATATATACAGTAGAATCTCATTGGCTCGAACGCCCAACGGTCGAACCTACCGGTATTCTCGAACCAAGAACAATGTCCCGATTTTTTTCTCTATTAAACCCTCTGTACTCATTTTGGCACTCAGTTGACGGCAGATGTATCGGACTATCTCAGTAAACATGCTAATTATTGATAACACATACAAGAAGGAAGGAAATGTTTTATTTAACGACGCACTTAACACATTTTATTAACAGTTATATGGCATCATGGTTAAGGACCACACAGATATAGAGAGGAAACCCACTGTCGCCACTTCAATGGCTAGGCCTACTCTTTTTCAATTAGCAGCAAGGGATCTTTTTTATTCACCATCCCACAGACTGGATAGTACTACATACCACAGCCTTTGTTACACCAGTTGTGGAGAACTGGCTGGAACGAGAAATAGCTCAAAGAGGCCACCGACGAGGATCGAACCTAAACAGACCGCGCATCAAGTGTGCGCTTTTACGGTACCACTGCCAGGCACTCAGCCGCACTGAGTTACGTCCCGCCCCCATAACACATACAGATATTAATAGAGGTAAAACAAACCAAATAGAGCATTCGAGATTTTTCTGAATTAAACCAAGAACTTCTTGGACACGCCTTGCAGTCATCTTCTAGTCAACATTTTCTAAACAACAAGAATAACAACAACAAAAACCCGAGCAAAACAACATGATTGGAATCTTCCCACCATTTCCAGTCGAAAAAACCCGCCTTCTTTTTTACTTCTTTCTCACAAACAAGAGCTACATTAATTCAGAGTTATTTCCCATTTTAAACATGCTTTTAAAGGTCCACAATCATGGCACATTATATAAAACAGATACATAAACATTACAGTATTAAAAATAAAAAATAAAAATACCATCCCAGTTATTAATAAAGTGACTTTTAGTAAAATGCTTGGGGGAAAAAACCCACTCAGCCACTGCTCAGTCGATTTGACACGCATCAGCAACCTGTGGCGTAGGCTAGCATCCAGCCTTCTGTTTGTAGGTCAACATACCAACAGCAGAGAATGTTTTTTCGAAAATAGCTGATTCTTACGGATGCTAGTTTGGACATTTTGGTCTCATAACATTTGTACATCTACTCGAATGGTATCTCGATTGGTGAGGAAGTGGTATATAAGCACGTTAACTTAGTTATCTACCTACCTGTGAAAAGGAGGACACAACTTCAGTCCCGACTTTTGAAAGTGGGATATTAACATTTGACTGTAATAAAAATATGTGTTCAAATCAGAACACATTTAAAACAACAAGCAGAATAAATAACATTATTTTATTGATTAATATCACATAAAATAGGGATCTGATTTGATTGTTTTAGACAGATCGGTATACTGCAATGCAGGTATGAACACATACAGATCATAATACGATTTATCTTGCTACCTACACCCGTTACTACAGGTGGTGTTCATTGTTTATTAAGCTTTCAAAGATGCGCGATTATTTCATAACACTATGGTATCCTAATTACTGGTGAAATGCCGTCATTGTTTAAAAGGTGACCACTGGCAGACAAGACAAGACAAGAATTTATTACACTCAGGCTGTATTCTACGGCATATGAGGACATGTGTTCAATGGTAGGACATGGTTTACAGGAGCAAAAATACATGTAGTAGTAGTAGTACAGATATAATACAAATGCGAAAATCAGTAAATGTGATATTTTATCAATGGTATATAAATATAGCTTATCATGTAGTAAATAATATGTTATATGTTTGCTACCGTACATATAAACTTACGGCTTCTTAAATGTATTCATGATTTATTTTATTAGTTTGCATGTGTTTTTTAAATAACTAATTCTGTGGGTACATGTATTCATTAATTCATTATACTTTAATGTACTTGGTTTAACATAGAAATATGGTTTCAAAAGTAGTTTGCGGATGTATGCCACATGTCTATCAAAATAGTACGCCACTTCTTAATATTCACAGAATAATGGGTGAAAAACATAAACATAATATCAGTCATATCCTTGGTTAACTTGTAGGGCACTCTAAAGATTTTCTTCTTTTTTTTTTGGTTCTGCTTTTATATAAAATTATTTCATTAAACTAAGTTATAGATACGTTGTTCAACACATAATATTTACATTTTAAATTAATATGTAATTTGTGCCATTATGAAACTTTGATACAGCCCTTTAAATTGACCTTTAACACATTTGATGGCAGCTTATAATTACTTATTATTAACAGCGGGTTTCCTCTCAAAATCTATGTGGTCCTTAACCATATGTCTGACGCCATATAACCGTAAATAAAATGTGTTGAGTGCGTCGTTAAATAAAACACTTCTTTCTTTCTTTTTTTTTTATTTAAAAAAAAACCTCAACATATTTTTGACAGTTAAATTTTATCTTTAAAAAACCAACATATTTTTGACAATTAATTTATATAAAAGATTTTTTTTTAAATATCCTTTTCACAAAAATCTGATAAATTGTTGGAATTAAACTGACTTGAAGAATTTTATCTTATAATGATATTAAACAAAGTTTTATTATTATTTTTATTTTATTTTATTTTATTTTATTTTATTATTTTATTTTATTGTATTTATTTTTTGGTTTGGTTGGTTTTTGAAATTGGAAATAAATAATCAATGTTATTTTAATGTTTGTCTTACAGAGCAGAAAAGAGTCTATACGAGTTGTGAGGGCCCGGAATGAGAGAAATGACAACGCCCCTAATTTACCATTACGGCCAGGCAGACAACAATATCACTGATCACAGTTACCACACAAGACCTGTTGAATTGCAAAGTATAATGATCACTAGCTGTTGGCAACAGTGATCTCTCAAATCTTGTCATTCTACAAGACTGGTGTAATATACAGCATCGAATGCCATCGATTAACAAGATAATTTTTAATGACATTTATAAAAAAATTAGCAAAATGGTTGCTAAGCATGTGTATATTCCTGAAATGAAAAAATCTGCAATGCTTCAAGACTGGCATATATATATATATATATATATATATATATATATATATATATATATATATATATATATATATACAGGTATCATCGATCAAGAAGATGTTTAATGACATTTGTGCAAAATTAGCAAAATGTTGCTGTGCATGTAATGTGATGCATGTGCTGTGCTAAAAAATCTTCTGTTTTAAGACTAGTATATATAGCATCGATCAAGAAGATTTTTAATGAGGACATTTGTGCAAAATGATCAAAATGGTTGCTACGCATCTGTATTATACTGAGCTAAAAAAAATCTACCGTTTTAAGACTAGTATATATAGCATCGATCAAGACGATTTTTAATGAGAACATTTGTGCAAAATGATCAAAATGGTTGCTACGCATCTGTATTATACTGAGCTAAAAAATCTACCGTTTTAAGACTAGTATATATAGCATCGATCAAGAAGATTTTTAATTAGGACATTTGTGCAAAATGATCAAAATGGTTGCTACGCATCTGTATTATACTGAGCTAAAACAAATCTACGGTTTTAAGACTAGTATATATAGCATCGATCAAACAGATTTTAATGAGGACATTTGTGCAAAATGATCAAAATAGTTTCTACGCATCTGTATATTACTGAGCTAAAAATCTATTGTTTTAAGACTAGTATATATAGCATCGATCAAGAAGATTTTTAATGAGAATATTTGTGTAAAATGATCAAAATGGTTTGCTACGCATCTGTATTATACTGAGCTAAAAAACCTACAGTTTTAAGACTAGTATATATAGCATCGATCAAAAAGACTTTTAATGAGGACATTTGTGCAAAATTATCAAAATGGTTGCTACGCATCTGTATTATACTGAGCTAAAAAATCTACTGTTTTAAGACTATTATCCTGTTCAATTATTTAGACCCAAAGTTTTTTGCAAATGTTACGTTTATTTCCTATTCGATATTTGTTTTCTTTGCATTTACATGAAAACAAACCCAAACCCCGACAGGTGTTATATACAAATCATCATATAAAATGCACGAAGTTGACTTAATTCCACTTTTTAAAAATCTCTGTGTCGTTTGAATGCACGTTATTTCTCCTATAAATAACTAAGGTCATTTGCATATCAAAAGCATCATTCTATAGTGCGTTTCAAACTAATGTTCGGTTCTATCGTCCTATCCGCACAAATCGTAGTATGACCTATATTTAAGAAAATATCTGTAAACATGAAGCAGGCGCGGATTCAGGTGGGGAGTTCAAGTGACAAAACCTCAGTTTGAAAAAAAAAAATGTATCAAATATTATAATTATATTGTGGAATACACAAGCGCGCGCGCTGAAGGGAGAAACAGACAGAGAGAGAGAGAGAGAGAGAGAGAGAGAGAGAGAGAGAGAGAGAGAGAGAGAGAGAGAGAGAGAGAGAGAGAGAGGTCATTTATGTAACGACGCACTCAACATATTTTAATCTATGGTTATATGGTTATAGGGAGAGAGAGAGAGAGAAGAATATGGTATGCATGCGATTGGTGGAGGTGTGACCCTCTGCACAACCCCAACCCCACTTAAGGCTTCTTTTGTATATGGAGCGGGACGTAGCTCAGAGGTAAAGCGTTCGCTCATGGTAGGTCGACTGATCGATCCCACATGGTGGACCCATTGGGTTGTGTCTAGTTCCAGCCTGTGCACCACAACTGATGTATAAAGGCTGTGGTATGTGCTATCCTGTCTATGGGATGGTGCATATAAAACGTCTCTTATTGCTTATCAAAATTGCTTATCGGAAACAGTGGCCCATGTGGCGGTAGCGAGTTTCTTTCTCACGGTCATAATGCTCCTTAACCGTTTTGTCTGACGCCACATAAACGTATATCAAATGCGTTGAGTGTGTCGTTAAATAAACATTTCTCTCGTATGTATGTGTAGTCTATATGCATTTCTAGTCGATTAGTTTATAGGTTGTTAGGTTGTTTGATAGTGAATGATATGGAAATAAATTGTTTTTGGTGTTAAAGAGTTCATGCATACATTAAAGTAATACTCCTGATGGGTATGGAGAAATAACTTAATCAGTCGACGAACTCATTTCTTCATCACTATCTTCGTTAAGGAGGACTATCACAAGGGGTATTTTATTTCTTATAAAATTATTTTGTTTTCTAAAATCTTCTTCGATCTTTATTACATGTTTAACTGCGTCAGAGAAGTGTGTAGGTGTGACAGAGTTCAATGCATGTGCAAGTTCTCTCCGCAACGTGGTCATTTTACCATCATTATGACGAGCTATGTGCCCTTTGACTTGACTCCAGATCAGTTCTATCGGATTGAGTTCAGAATGTCTTGGCGGCAGTCTTAGACACAAGTGCCCATGGCGTTCAGCAATACCATCAGTAACAAATTGCTTTGCACATTTGTTACTTTTCACAAGTTCATAAAGAACTGGTTTTGTCATGTTACTCTCAAAAGGTATATTTTTGTTTCGTAGCCACGACTGAATTTCTTCCTTTTTAGCGTTTAGTGCAGGACATCGTGTAATCTCAGTTAATTTGTTGTGGTAGCTTGCGTTATCCATGACGATAACAGAAGGTTCTGGTAGAGAAGGCATAAGTTGTTCTTCAAACCATTTGATGAAATTGTCATGATTCATCTCACCATGATAGTCTCCGTCTGTTTTTTTAGCCTCAAAGATCAATTCACAGCCATCTATCAATCCATATTTATCACAGCCAGCATGACAAATAATAAGTCTTTTTCCCTTCCCAGTCACCGAACAAAGTTTAGGAACTCGATCAGCAGCGTCTGATTTCGGCAGGTGATTGGCAGTACTTGTGCCCGGGTGGATATCTGTCCAGTGGTGGGATGTTGTGTGGTTGACATTCACCCAGGTCTCATCTTGATACACTATTAAATACCCCTGTTCTCGTAAACTGGATATTTCATGGAGATAGGACAGTCTCCTGTGTGATATATTGGCGTCCTCAAAAATCACTTTTTCGGTTGTAGACATATGTTGGTATTTAAAATCGAGGTCATGGAGTGTTCTTCGTAAAGTTGATATGGATATGTTGATTCCACATTCCTCCCTTAAAGCAACGTTAATCTTATGTAATGTAGGTAATTCGCCCTCTCTATAAAATCTGTATACTCGTCGTCTAATAACATCTTTATCAAATAAATCGATGAGTTTTCGGTCGCGTTTTTTAACAGTGATTTCTGTGCTTGGATTCGTAGAGCTTAGATTTTTCACAGTTCTTTTTACTGTTGAAACCGAAACTTTAAGTGCAGCGGCAACTCGATCGACAATTCGATAAGAAGCATACCTAGGTCTACCGCGCTGATATTCATCTTCAAAATAATCGAAAACGTTCTTAATACACAATTTTACATCAACTGAAGTGTTTTTCGATTTACCCATATTTTTCCTCAAATAACAATAACAAGAATGTCGACTACTACATTTTCAATGAATTTATATACCCTACCTAACTTGTATTTTACGTGGTTTACACATTGCTACAATAGCACGTGCAGTCATAGATCGAAATAATGATGTTATTGACCAAGCAATGCTATCGTATTTTGAACATTCAGGGCTGTGTCTGCGGGATGAAAAAGTGGTTGAACCCATACGAGTCCGAACAATCGCCCTTTGGTTTTTCGCATTACAAATGTAACACCCCACCCCCAAACCCCAGCCCCTAGCACCATCCTAAATATATATATATATATATATATATATATATATATATATATATATATATATATACACGTATGAGTTCCCAATTTAGAGGCAAATTAAATAACATTTTTATTATTATTTGATGTTGGTGGCCTTTGACATTTTATCCCCCCCCCCCCCCCTCTGGTCTTCTGGGTCCGGCCCTGCATAAAATTTATTTATAAATTTGGAAAGCACATTCCTGCGGTGTGTGAGGTGATTTGTGTTTATTACTGTGCTACACCTCAGTTGTGTTTACATTAGCTAAATTTATTAAATATAATGCACCTACAAGAAAGGGTTACATGTTCTGTTTGTTTACATCTATGTTTAACGGAAAGATTAGACAATGCTGTTACACACTGCAAAACAATAATAACCTTGATTTAGTGAAACAAGCTATAATGGCCTTCACGTAGCCTCAGATCCCAATGTTTTGATATGCAAATGACCTTAGTTATTTATAGGAGAAATAACGTGCATTCAAACGACACAGAGATTTTTAAAAAGTGGAATTAAGTCAACTTCGTGCATATTATATGATGATTTGTATACAAAACCTGTCGGGATTTAGGTTTGTTTTCATGTAAATGCAAAGAAAACAAATATCGAATAGGAAATAAACGTAACATTTGCAAAAAACTTTGGGTCTAAATAATTGAACAGGATAATAGTATATATAGCATCAATCAAGAAGATTTTTAATTAGGACATTCGTGCAAAATTATCAAAATGGTTGCTATGCATGTTTATGTTACTGAGATTAAAAACTTGGACATTTTTTAGGAATCCCAGATTTTAGTGCTGTCTAAAATCTGTTTTTGTCCTTTGTTCTAGCTTTGATGAAAAACTCACAATAACCACCCCTCACTTTTTTTAAAGATTTTTATTGTCCAATGCCATTCATCTGTGACTAAAGAATGTTTGGCTAAACTGTTATTATGTATGCAGGCATACTTACATAATGGTGAGCTTACATTTAACTCTTATCAAGCATATATTATAGAATAATTGTTTAAAGCCTTATTAGGCATACGTCATAGAATTGTGGCATAATTATAGGAAACAAGATTCCGTTTCATATCATATTTATGTCCCGAGTGGAATAATTTTCAATTGTCACAAGCTTTAGTGAGTGATAATGAAGTTTAAGCAAGTTTAATGTCCTATTTATTAATCGATTTTAATTTATTTCACTCAACTCCTTCAGTTGACGTTCCTTTAAGTTTGACGTCATTGTGTGATGTTGAAGTGTTATGTCCTACTTGGCGTTCTAGTAGGATATATCACTTTGATATGTACCAAGTTATTTGTAACCATATGAGTAATAAACTGCTATCATGTAGGCATATACTTACAGAATGGTTGGCTTACATATATTACAGAATAATAGGCATACAACATGTAAGTCATGGAACTGTGGCCTAAACCCTGATCAAGCAGGCATTTATACATGTACTTACACTATTGAATGGTTGGTGTAGCCCTTATCAAACATGTTATAGAATAATGATCTAAAGCCTTATTAGGCATATGCCATAGAATTGTGGCCTAAATCCTTAATATGTAGGCATACTTACATAATGGTTGGTTTAGCACTTATTAAACATAATTTTATATTACAGAATAGTGGACGAAACCTTTATTAAAATGTACAGAATGGTGAGCTAACGTTATACATATTGATTGTCAAAGCCTAATATATTGTAAATATGTATATAATATCATATATGTTTGTGCATGTCGTTAAAATATATTTTTGCATCTGTACTACAGTATTATACACAACCTGTAAATAGTTTAATGTAAATATGGTGTTTAATAACATTCATATGTATTATACACATACTCCGCACATTGTACAAATGTAAATATATTGTGTTCATATATTCTTGTACATGTAAATAATGTTTGTATATTCAAACCATTTTCTAAAATAAAAAATACAAACATCTTTATGTATGTGTATAACTATTATATACTATGTGTGTTTTTTATTCTCATTTATAGTATACACCTGAAAATTAATTAAGCACCTGTTAGTTTGACCCGTGTGACTTAAACTACGCAAGTAAACTGTAAACATTTCATGGATACAAATTTGAAAAAGATTGACAATAAGTGACACTGTCATTACATCAACATTTAATGTATTCTAGAGAAAACGAAAATATGCATGAAAATGTGTCATACAATACGGAGCTGGAATCACAGTGATGTGCTTCTCATTGAAGTAATTTCTTCACGCCATCTCAATAAATACAGATATAGAAATGTAAAAACCCAAAATCAGGTTTAAACTCTGTATGGGCAATTACATGCACTTCTATAAACACCCGTTTGGCTGTAATACAAGTCAGGTGGTGCTTAATTAATTTCAAGATGTATATATACTCTTTGAGTGAGTGTGTGTCTGTGTGTGTGTGTGTGTGTGTGTGTGTGTGTGTGTGTGTGTGAGTGAGTGAGTGGGTGAGTGAGTAGGGATTTATCCAGGCATTAATTCTGCGGGTCCCAACATACATGTATGGCTCTTCCCAAAAGAAAGTGGCGCTAAAAATTGAAACTTTTCTTTGCTAAAACTTCCCAAAATACATGTATATAATTAATTATGTCTGTCCTAAAAAATTAATTTAACAGTGGTGCACTGTATCAATTCAGTAGCCTGAAAAATATCCCAAGTATAATTTACTAGTGCTAATTTCTTCAAACCCATCCGTGTGTGCGTGCGTGTACATGCGTTTGTGTGTGTGTGCGTGCATGTACATGTTTTAAAAAGCAGCCTATACCTTCTTTATTTTGGTCAAGGTTGTACACCAGACTCTTGTTAAAATATATTGCACTACACATTTTTGGGTTTTTTATATGCCCATCTATGATGGGTCGTATTATGATATGGCATTGTCTGTCCATACGTCTGTTTGTTAACATTTTCTTGTCCGGTCCATATCTTACATACAGATGCATACAGGGCCATCAAACCTCACGTGTAAGAACAACGTGGAATGGTGGTGTCGCATAATATTACTAGGTCACTGTGACCTACTTTTCACGGTCTACTGCACATAATAGTAAATTCTTGTCCAGATCATATCTTGCATACAGATGTATACAGGACCCTCAAGCCACAGGTAGAAACAACTTGGGATGGTGGTTGGTCCAAAACAAACTGTTCATCTACCCCATTGCAAACATTTCAAATAATTAGAACTGAATCATACCCGTAACATATTCATTAATATAGATATGGTTTTCCATCAAACATGCATACATACTCTGTATAATTTGCAAGTGATGTCTAAAACCCCTTCTCCACTGGGCATGTACTTTATGGACGGCCCCAATGTTGATTGTAAAACAATGGTACATAAATAACTGATTGGAGTTTAAACAGCTGCAATTCATGTATGTCTAGAAATCCCTGAAAGAGTATTACTTATTTTATTTTTAAAATGTTTTAGTAATTATACTTCATCTACACACCATCACTTCTGGTAAAACTTCCTGTCTCGAGTCAGGCCCCCGATCATATCGGAGGTCAGACTCAGGATGGGCGTGTTCGAAACCCTAGTGGTATATGGGCATGTTAAACTAGTTACCTACCTACCTATCTGGTAAAATCTCTGATTAATTGTTACTAATTTTGAAAAACACATTTCATGTTTATCACAAATGTCAAACATTGTCTTCCATAAAGATAGACCCATTTCAATTATTATTTAAACATTTTGAAAATGTTACCGCATTGTTCAGCACTGGCATGTACAGGCTTCTGAAAAGTGAATATTTGCGTAAACCATTTATCGGTTACGCAATTTTTTTTTTTTTTAAGTTAACCCATTTACATTTTGCGTAACCCGTAATGGGTTAACGGAAAACAGGTTACACTAAATTAGATTTGTGTGAACAACACATGAACGAATTTCATTTTGTATTGAAAATCTCCCATTACCGTACTTACACTGCTAAATGATGCATAAGTCAAATACAGAGTCTGATTTCATTTTAAAAGTCAAGTTTTCTTTTACTTAAGCACAGTGCTGAAAAAAATTATAGAAACTATCATATTGAATGGCTATCTTTTGCAACTGTCTGATACATTTCCCATTAACAAGGGATCTTTACATGCACCATCCTTTTGAGTTCTGACTCTGGCCCAACCCCAACGAGAAATAGGCCCAGTGTGTGGTAAAGCATCATCCAATAAAGTATTTTTTATTAATTTTAACTTTAGTTTATTTTTATTCATAACTGAAATAATTGTTTTGGAGTTTATAGCCATTGTAATGCGTTTTTTCCAGTATAGCCTTTTGTAATTATTAAAATTAATTTTACCAACATTTTCTTCTTTTACAATTACTGGTACATGTTACACAGGCATGGCAGTTGTGGGGGGGGGGGGGGGCTAATTTTCTTGAGAGAGAGAGAGAGAGAGAGAGAGAGAGAGAGAGAGAGAGAGAGAGAGAGAGAGAGAGAGAGAGAGAGAGAGAGACAGACATATATAGAGAGAGATATATAGAGACAGAGAGAGGCCCCCTCCCCCATGTGTCTATTTGCTTCTGCTGTGCTAAGTTAATGTATCAACATTTTTACAAGCATACCAACCTAGGCCTACACTAAGGAAGGGAGTGTGGGGGGGGGGGGGGATGTCAATGGGCTTTTTTTTAACATTACAAGTGCCTCTTACCAGTGCTAGAATTAATCACTATACTCTGGTCAAACTAAGCCCACAGCTAAAGCTGATGGGGAATATGACAGGTGTGTGGCACAGAATCTGATGTCCACAAGAGACAATCACATGTGGTTGGATAGACAAGGACTAGTACGTGGAGGTGGACAGCAACGGAAGGAAGGAATGTTTTATTTATGACACATTCAACACATTTTAATTATAGTTATATGGTCTTGGACATACGGTTAAAGGGAGTCCTGAGTTTGTTGCCATTATTAAGATTTTGCGGACAACCAGGGTCGTTTCAAGAACAACAAATTTGAATTAAATACATTTTCCTGCATAAAATATCAGTGTCTGTATATTTAAATGTCTTTCTGATCGTCCCAGTATTGTACTAGCTGAAACTTCATTTCGTTTCCCAATATATATTTTTATCGTACGTACTAAATTGTTAGGAGACCAAATCCAGTTTGGGCGACCTACAAATAATAGGACAACAAGAAACACTTAATATACAGACACCTATATTCTAAAGAAGAAACAATTTTGAAGCCTTGAGTGTCTTGTGATATCATAATTTATGAGTACGAGTTGATAAAAATATAAAATTCAAGGCTTGCCAAGGATTTTTATACTTTTATCAATGAGTGCTGGTAAATTATATCACAAGACACGATGGGGTATTCTTGTTATCATCCATTATCATTCTTTTCATTTGCGACAATTGTAAACAATGTCAGTAATGTTGGTTGAATGTCACTACATTTGGCAGCGGTAGACTCGTTAACTAGCAGAAAGACAGTGGCGTGACGTCACTAATTATAGGTTTAGCACTGAAACATACACAGTGACGTAACAAAATAATGTCTTGTGATTAAAATTTGACCAATCAAGAGTATAAGAAGCGATATTTCCTAGGAGAAAATCGCAGGAGATATCGCAAATTATAGTGCCATTGATATCTCCTACAAAAGACTAATGGATGATAAAATATTTTATTAGTATGAACATCTTACAATGACAGCAAATTGAGAACTGTCCCTTTAAGGACCACAGGTAATGAGAGATGAAACTCACTGCTACCACGCAATGAGCCACACTTTCCGATCAGCAGCAAGGAATCTTTTTATATTCAGAATTCTACAAACAGAATAGTACATATCATAGCCTTTGTTACACTAGTTATGGCGCACTTGTTGGAACAAACAAGGACCCAAAGGATCCATCGACAGAGATTGATCCTAGACTGACCATGCATCAAGTCAGTACTTTATAACTGGGCTATGTCATAAGTCCTGCCTCTGGGCAACAAAAGAACTTGATCTGCCAGATCAGCCAGGAACAAATAAGATAGAACTGAAAGCAAATGGGAGTGGGCAGGATGATCTAAAAGAAAAAAAGAAGAAAATAGGTCTTTAAAAAAACCCAATGTCTTGGAACCGACCTTCCTAGAAAAAAGGGCCAAAAAGGTTTGTGTTAATATGTAGATGGAAAAAGTACATACTTAACATTTGAACTGTACCCACAGGGGTGAATGTAGTGTTAAAAAAGAAAGAAAAAACATGACAAAGAAAAAAAGAAAGGAATGTTTTAGTTAACGATGCACTCAACACATATTATTTTACGGTTGTATGGCGTAAGACATATGGTTTAGGACCACACAGATATTGAGAGAGGAAACCCGCTGTCGCCATTTTATGGGCTACTCTTTCCGATTAACAGCAAGGGATCTTTTATATGCACCATCCCACAGACAGGATAGCACATACCACGGCCTTTGTTATACCAGTTGTGGAGCACTGGCTGGAACGAAAAATAGCCCAACGGGCTCACCGACGGGGATCGATCCCACACCGACCGCGCACCAAGTGAGTGCTTTACCACTGGGCTACGTCCTGCATGCCCCCCCCAAAAAAAAACCATGACATGCCGAATCTAATTTGTATGGGCACATTCTCAGGATGACTAGAAACACTTTGGATGTGGGGGAAATAATTATCTAAACAATAAAATCTAAGTAATGTCGTATTTCAATTGACAAAAATGGTTTAATATTGAAAAATATGCCACCGTGTTTAAAAACTAGGGTCTGTCACTTTAAATTTATCCATTCATTCACTCATCAGATGTGCGGAGGTGAAGTGTGTGTGTGGGGGGGGGGGGGGGGGGGGAGGACGAGGGAATGCATTTTGAAAAGGCTGCTTACTAAGATGTTTTGATTTTTGTTTTTTAATCCAGTGAAGGTTCAAGTATGTTATCATAGACAAACATGTCGGCCACAGGCATAGCTGGGACGGGAGGAGGAAGATGTGGTAATTTGATTTTTCCTCACCACGTTATATATTTTCCTGTTACCACATAATATGACTCATAGACAATGTGGTTGCCCCCCTACCCCCAACCTCCAATGCGGGTGCCCTCTCTAGTATAATATACCTGGCTACTCTAGTAACCTCATCTATCTGAGCGGTCTCTCTATAGGACATTGGGTTTATGGTTAGTAGAAGAAACGTCAGTATAGTGGCCTTACTAGAACATGTACATTGTACCGGGTACCTATCGCCATTGAGCCGTTAAAACACTGAGTGGGATCCGGTACTGGGAATCGAACCCAGAACCGTCTAAGCCAGGTGTGATACCATCGTGAATTGTTCTACTTGGAACCCATACATCAGGCAACAGGTCTCGACCCCACCGTAGCCCTATAAACCTCGCTTACCAGTCCAGACATCCCAGTGAGCACCATAGTTTTAAATTTTAATAATTGGGGCTATGCCTCCACCCCCCCCCCCCCCCCCCCCCTTCAAAGGTTTTTTTCCCCCTCCATATACTTTAAAATTCAAGCATACTTAACCTATAATATCCATGAAGACACTAGGAACAGTAATTTGTTTTATTTAACAACGCCTCTAGAGCACATTGATTTTTTTATCTTATCATCGGCTATTGGACGTCAAACATAAGGTCATTCTGACACTGTTTTTTTTTTTTTTAGAGGAAACCCACTGTCGCCACATAAGCTGCTCTTTTACGATAGACAGCAAGGGATCTTTTATTTGCGCTTCCCACAGGCAGGATAGCACAAACCATGGCCTTTGTTGAACCAGTTATGGATCACTGGTCGTTGCAAGTGGTTTACACCTACCCATTGAGCCTTGCGGAGCACTCACTCAGGGTTTGGAGTCGGTATCTGGATTAAAAATCCCATGCCTCGACTGGGATCCGAACCCAGTACCTACCAGCCGATGGCCTAACCACGACACCACCGAGGCCGGTTCACACTAGGAACAGAGTCAAACCTATTAGAAGACAATCTGTAATTGTGTTATCACTGTAGATTCTGATCTTGTTCCACAACTAGTGTCCTACGACTGCTATATCAAAGTCATAAGTGTACGAGGCAGGGGGAAACTGCCCCCCCCCCCCCCCCAGTGCTGTTGCAAAACCTCAAATTTGGGCAAAAATTATACAGATATTCGGGCAAAATGTTCTGACCTGAGACCTTTTTACCATGTATTTCCATAATTCTACTCTCAAAATTACTTGTAATCCCTGTACAAATTCGTAGTGATTCGTTTGCATAGATTTTTTTTTTTTTTTTAGTAATGCTAATATGAATAGATGTTGCTATCTAGATTCAGGCATTTTCGTTGAATTCGGGCAAACCCTAGGCTGCCCCTCCCCTCCTAAAAATGATCAAATGTGCAAAACATGTACATGAGTAGGGGTGATCAAACAATCCTTGATTTTGAAAAATAATTACTTTATAGATGGTCTCCAGTTAGTAGTCTGAAAAGATTGCACACATCTATAAGCAAACTTATCTGTGCTTAGTCGATGTCCACGTTGTACGCACTACCAGAATTTAGGTGTGTGCACCCCTACTTTTGAGTTACACTGAACAGACCCTTTTTGACAAGACACTAAATACCACTTTTTTTATTTTAACAGAAACTGTGCAAATGTGTGGTTAATTTGACCAAATATGATATAACATCTAGTAGTTAGAATATTTCACATCCACACCCCTTTTTAAATTTCTATATCCGCCCCTAACAACAATAAAACAAATATTTACTGATGTTTTAGTGTAGTTTACATGGTTTCCTTTCTTTTAACATACTACATGCCAGTATTTTAAAGACAGTATACGGTGACACCTTATTTCAATTAGTGCCTTGAACAGATTTATAGTAGTGACCTAGGTGACCTCAAAATGACTGATATTCATCAGAAAAAATGGCACTATGTTCGTCCGACCCCCCCCCCCCCCCCCAGCCTAATTGTAACACGTAGTGATCAGAGGAAAGCCGCTACATTTTTCTTAATGCAGCAAGGGATCTTTTTAATATATGCACTTTCCCCGCAGACAGGAAAGCACATACCACGGCCTTTGACCAGTTGTGGTGCACTGGTTGGAACGAGAAAAAACCCAATCGGTTGAAAGGATCTACCCGAGGTTGTTCGATCCTGCGACCCAAGTACCTCAAGCGAGCACTCAACCGACTGAGCTCAATCCCACCCCACCCCACCCCCCGTTGAAAAATGACCGTTTGCATATATTAGCTGATGACACGAGGTGTTCGATAATTTCACTTGATAACACACAATAATATAATTATAATATAAGTTCTTCAACAGGCGTGGATCCAGTATATTTTAATAGAGGGGGCCCAAAAGTTGTTCAACGGTTGCTTTCGAAAATATAATTTAAACGTCCTTGGCAGGTGGTCGGGATAAGTTTACATTTTTGGTGTATTCTGTAATATATATTATTTGACCAAAAATAGGTCGGGGGGGGGGGGGCGGGTCCCTTGGGCCCCCGCCTGAATCCGCTGTCCAGGCGCGTGTGCAGAAATTTTACTGAGGGGGGGGGGGTGGGGGTCTGGACTGGTGAGCGAAGTTTATGGGGTGGGGGAAGGTTGAGACATGCTCCCCCGGAAAATTAATTGACAAGAAAAAAAAGTTAGCAGGGGGGAGTTCGACCCCCAAATTCCGTCGCATGCACTCGCGCCTGCTGTCTCCATCCAGACGGCACAAAAACGCAATAGAAACAAAACGCTTTCTAGCTCAACACAGCGGTAACCGTTTACGTGTGCGCCCCCTCCCCCCCCCCACCCATACACACTTTTTGCCACCTTCCTACGCTCGTGTAAAATTACTATTTAGTGATTCAGATCTAAAAGTAACGTTACTAACGTACGAGTTTCACTCTTCTAAATAATAATACTTGGGTTATAAAAGTCCAAAAGAGCAACTGATCACCGTCTGAAAATGGGTAATTTTACTATTCAGGTGCAAAATAATCCTTACAGGGACGTACCCTGATCAAAATCCGGGGGGGGGGGGGGGGGGGGGGGGACGACAACTTTTTGTATACAAATTAAACCCTGAGATGTGTATGCTATTTTCTGGAGTTAAGACCCCCAACAAAAGTAAGATTCTCGGAGGGTACGGCCCTGCCTTAAAATAGTTTTAAAAATTCAAACGATAGTTCATCATCACTTCAGACAAGTCAAAATGCCGATAACGATAGGTGTAAAAGGCCGTAACCTATAAACGTAAATCGTCCAAACACTGTAACATTTCTGTCTGAATTAAGAACAGACAAACATGCATGTTAAGACATTTTAATGCAATATACTAACAATAAATGCCAACTTATCGTGTAAACACATATTTGTATTACTGTAGCACTGAAATTGGGCAGGGTAGTAATACTTTGATGTGTAGGCCTATTTATTTTAACATGCAACATTGAATGACCCTGGATAAAATGGTACTTTAATCTGAATTACAATACTTTGCATAAAATCAAACATTCAGATACATGTAGTGTAAATTAAATACAATATCTGAGAGGTTTTCAATAATAAAATATGCAAATTCCTTTATATATTTGATAAATATTCCCAGAATATCAACCGTAGAGTGTACGAAAAATAGGGAAACGCCACTCCCGCAGTAACCGAGTATGACGCGTGGCATCTTCATAAATCAAGGCTAATATTCGTTCCTCGTATTCAGCCTTGATACATGTAGTCAAGATTACTGATATCCACTACTAGCGCCCTCTATTGGAAGAAAATTTGTAACACCGATTATGTCCCTTACACGATGACATCGCTGACCAATCATAGCATCGGTAACATATCAAAAATTAACCGCCGAAACCTTTTTTTTAACAAATCGTGACAAACACGACACGTTTGGTCTCACTACACAGATGTCATCTGCCATTGAAACCCATGTTAAACTGCCCAACTTCAAGCGAAGATTGCCCATAGAACGGGTTCTCGTTGGCACTAACAACATACACCATTGCGAACACACATTATATAAGCATTTATTTCCACTCCAAAATTGAGAACATTTCCGTCTCAGTTTTTTGCTATATGACCGCATCTGGCTGTAGTACCGGTCCGAACAGGTGGTTCATTAACCGATTCACTCCGGCTGTCACTTGCGCTATATACCCATGTCCCAAAAGGTCGATGCACAATAATACAAAATGACATGGGCAAAATACAGCCAGAAGGCTCACCAGTAAACATACATATTGTTTTAATTCTTCACCATTTCCTAGAAGTGAATATGTGAACCATAACATGTGTCACAATTAGGAACTATAGTGGACGTGATGAATGAACTGTCACCCGGAAGTGATCTGTGTAGTGGGACCTTTCCACGGACGCTGACGCTGCCATCTTTGTTTACAATAACAAGGGAATCTATAAGGAGCGTTGCGATTCGTTGCAATCAGATCTCATCGCATCCAATGAAATTTAAGCATTTTGTGGCACGATTTCTTGACGACATGTAATCAAGGCTGAATACGAGGAACGAATATTAGCCTTGATTTATGAAGATGGACGCGTGGGTGCAAGTTCAGGTGCTGGGCTCGCATGCCTCCCGCGAATTTGAAGTACCCCGCTGCCTTTATTATACGTTGCATGTAGGCCTACCCCTTGGATACTGTATGCACTTTAAAAAAAAAATGTTTCACCCCTCCCTGGAAATATTTTGCATGCGCCCCTGATGTGTGTACATACATATACATAGGTATAAACATGCAATAATATAGAAATATAATATTAATAAAATATCCCAGACTTTAAAAAAAAAAAAAATATTCGCGCGGTTTTTTGCGAAATAATTGTAGCCTACCTATATAAAAAAAAAAAATGGATATGAAATATTATTACAATAATATATGTAAAACTGGTCGAGTATGAAGCTAAATAAATGATGACACAACATCATTTCGTTAAAGTTTTAACTTGAGTCCATTCATGTCTTGTTTTTGTGTTTTTGTGAGGATCGCTTTGCCAGTATGTTTACGCAACAGTATTATTAAATAATTATTAATTTAATAATTAAATAAAGGTAACTTTTATTAATATTTCTTTTAGTCTATGATCAAGTATTTTTATTTTTTATTATTATTTTTTGTGGAAAAATTGCAAAGGAACAAATATATTATGGCGTTATTACGTGTTTTCGATAGGATAAGCGAATATATTAACAAAAAGTGAAAAATAATGTCAAAAAGTAGGAAAGATGAAATAGACCATTGCCAGGGGGGTTTTCAAGTACGATTTTTATTTAAAAAAACCATACTGTTTTCACATACGGTTAGCTGTGTATTGTTTTAAAGCCTTTGAAAAAAGATACATAATTTTGTACAATTACGTTTTCCCTGCATGTGAATGTGAATGCATAAGTAGAACGTTTGTTATATATATATTATGTGTATCTTTAATTTTGCATTTAGTTATTTTATAAACATCATGTTAATACTCATGGGCGCCATGTCAAGAATGTTTTCGATTTATGTGTCAATACGATTTTACACGTTGTATACAAATATTATATCTCTGTGTATATGTATATATTATGTGCTCAAGGGCCATTAGGCCTAATGCGAATAAAGTTATTATTATTATTATTATTATATCACTCGTTGACATAAAAATCGTATTCGAAAAAAAGGTATTTCTAACATTCCAAGTACAGTAACAGTGGGAAATGGGGAGATGCACCCAAGCACACACCCCACTTCCGGAAACTCAACAATATCTCTAGCAGGAAGTGTTCCTTAATCTACCTTTATGTCTATTGGCCAAGCTCTTGACTTACAACAGGTAAACCACCTAAAACATTTAGCAGGTTTCCGAAACTTGGTGTAAGTGATTGTAATCCACTTAAAAGAAAAGAGAAGAAGAAAATAACGCACAGAATAGAAACCCACCCAACTAGGCAACAATACTACTTATATTATTGTTGTTTAGTAAGATGTAGGACTATATACATATGTATACGGTTGTTGATTTTTTTTCAATAGCGAAGAAACCTTCAGACAAGGAAGTATTAGGTAAGTTAATGATTTATTACATTAAATGAATTTTTCATTCGATTGGCTATTGGTGTCCATGTAGGAATTTTTGAGGCGGCGGGGAGGGGATGTCTAGAGAATAATAATATTAGTAGTAATAAATAAATAAATAAATAAATATAATACGGAAAGAAAGAAAGAAAAAGAGAAAGCAAGAAAGATTTCTTTTTTAAAGATCAAAGAAAAAATATATTTAAATCTCTGCCTCCTACCCTTTCCAGAGCTCATAATTAATGTGAGTCCATTCATTAGTGATAGGAATCCATTTGTTCATGCATTGCCCTTTTAGTCGTCAACACTAGGCATGACTGGAGGTATCACGGTAAAATGCTCTCTTAATACGCGGTTGGTCTAGGATCGATACCCGTCGGTGGGCCCATTGAGCTATTTCTCGTTCCAGGCAGTGCAACAGGAGTGGTATATCAAAGGCCATGGGATGGTGCATATAAAAGATCCCTTGCTACTAATAGAAAAATGTAACGGGTTCCCTCTCCAAGACTGTCAGAATTACTAAACGTTTAACATCCAATAGCCGATGATTAATAAATCAATATACCCTGATGTTATAATTGTTTAAATTCCCAAAGTTACGTGCATAATAAACAAACAAACAAAAATAAAATGAAATAAACCCAAAGAAAAAAAAAAAAAGTACTTTTCTAGTATTTCAATATACCGGTACTATTAGAGAATAAACAATGTGTTCTTAACTTTCTAGCAAATTCTTCGAAAATTACTCTACCACTATATATGAAGTTAAACTGCACTTGCTAGTCCAGCGAATATGTGAGAAAATTGTGCCTTTGGTGATAAAAGCATGCAACTTTGCATGATGCTAGGACATACATTCAACTTCAAGTTCCTTTTATTGCCTTAAGTTTTACAACTCATCAGTATCATACAAACAATATAGCATACCGTATATTATACAGATATGTACACAATAATGTACAGGATAATGGTGGAGAGTGATTTAACATTATAGACATATATAATACAAAGTATCACAGTACTGCTGACTTATATCACATAAAGATATAGGTCGTTATTACATAAGAGAAAATGTTAAATACTTGAGGTGCTACCGGGATACACATGTATGATGCACTACATTGAACATCACTATTAGCATTACGTCTTTATTCCACTAGTTCATTTCTTACCTTATTTGCCCGTTG
The DNA here is from genome assembly GCF_016097555.1 of Gigantopelta aegis. Lineage (NCBI taxonomy): Eukaryota > Metazoa > Mollusca > Gastropoda > Neomphalida > Peltospiridae > Gigantopelta > Gigantopelta aegis. Next base: position 19,045,653 of record NC_054707.1, read on the forward strand.
TAAATATTTCCCAAGGTTATTAAGATCTTTATTATTGTCAGTTCTTAAAAGTTGTATAAGCTTGAAAACACTTGGACGTTTATAATAATATTGTTTTATAAATTGTGTTCTGATATCATTGTATCTTGGACATTGTAGAATGAAATGGTACTCATATTCTACTTCATTTGTATTACATACTGTACATAATCTTTCTGATCTTTCAATGTTTCTGTATCTACCAAATTCTATATTTAATTTATGTGCGCAGAGTCTAAATTTTGTAATTTCTTTCAATTGTGTAACGTCCAACGGTTTTCTAAGATAACTTTGCAATTTAAATTCAGTTAATAAATATTTATTCAAATTACCTTTTGACGTTGCTGTTATTCAATTGTAAGATTATTGCTTGAACACATCACACAATCTTTGCTTAATTACACTGTAAGTATTATTATTATTGTGTCCTACTAAATTTTCCGTTATAATAAAATAAAATACCAAGGTAATTAAATTCATTGACAACCTCTAGTTGACAACCATTATAAAACCACTTCTCATTATCTCGAAGTTTGCCTCCATTTCTAAATTAGAGACAAAAATTAGATATAAGGACATTGCAGATTTGTCCTCTGGGAGCTATGGCGGCCATGTTTCAAAATGGCCGCCATGGCTACCACATGGTCCAATGCGAGTGTATGAATTTACCATATTTTGTGTTCTTTTTAGAACTAATTACACTGATTTATAGATATACCCATTGTACATGATGCAGAGGTGATGTTTTATACAAATTTCAGGGGCAGTTCCAGAATATAAGATAAACAACGTTATTTTTGTCCTCCACATACGTACTGGTGCGGTCATTCGTGGTCATTCATGTGTCCACCAAATCGGAAGAGAGTATTGCACCTAAAACATTTACAGTGCCCTCCACGCCCTTTTCTACAACCACATCTAATGAGTTCTCTGCATGCATTGGTAGCTCTATGCAAGGTTGTCCAAATTTGTTTCCAGCTGCCTGTGTTACCTTGATACCATCCCTATTCATTTGGTGGTGGCAATTCTAGTGCACAAACTAGCATGTGACCCCAACAGTGTGATGCCTGCTATACTGTCCTTTTTACATGCTGTAGAAGGGCTACCTTTTTAGGAGGTATTTGATAGAGTACTCATTAACTAGGCAGCTAGTGCGGTCATACAACAATAAAACAAGGAGTTCTAATGTTTTAAACCAGTCCTCTGTGGCACTTGATGTTGTTGTTAAGGCACAGAACACTGGTGTGACTTCATTTGCTACTCTCGTTCCAACAAATGCACCACAACTGGACAAAGGCTGTGGTATGTGCTTTCCTGTCTGTGGAAAAGTGTATATAAAAGATCCCTTGCTGCATTAGGAAAAATGTAGCAGGTTTCCTCTGATGACTACAAGTCATAATTACCAAATGTTTGTCATCCAAAAGCCAATGATTAATTAATCAATGTGCTCCAATAGTACCGTTAAACAAAACAAACAAACTTCTTCATTTGCTACTTTTCAGACGACCGAACTTGTTTTCCTGCCCTTACCACCGAACAAAGACACCCTGTTTGCATGGGATATTTTGAAGATGTGTGTCCTGGAAGTGTCACCAAATTATCCATAAAACTTCAGAAATAGTAGAAACTGAGATATTTTCCAAAATAATATCAATTATTACATAAGAATAATTTCGTCATATTAAAATAAAATTGGCCAATTGTTTCTAAAAATTCCCCAAATTCTCATTCTTTAAGTGCTTGACTTCAGACTAGTTAGGTTGTGAACACCCTAGATGATATCAATTCTCAAAGCCTGTTGTAGTTGTGGTGCAAGTGTCATCAAATTATCCATAAAACTTCAGAAATAGTAGAAACCGAGATATTTTCCAAAATAATATCAATTATTACATAAGAATAATTTCGTCATATTAAAATAAAATTGGCCAATTGTTTCCAAAAATTCCCAAAATTGGCGAATTTGGCTAGTACCAGAGCTAGCCCTGTGTGCAGATTACCTGACACTCCGTTTCCAACAAAACTGATTTGTTGGCAAGGAAGGAAAACAGTTCAGTCTTGTTTTCATCAATCTTTAGGAATCCATGCCAAGCTCCACGTTTGCTAAATGGCTCCACCTACATTTTCCTCTCATTCTTTAAGTGCTTCAGACTAGTTAGGTTGTAAACACCCTAGATGATATCAATCCTCATAGCCTGTTGTAGTTGTGGTGCAAGATATCTGAGAAAGATCTGACTTGCATATTCAGAGAAATTCCTGGCTGTTCCAGGTTTGAACATGTTATTTACAGATTCACCACCAGAGATGCTTACCTCAGGAGGTCTGTTAAAATTGCAATCTGATGTAACAAGATCATCTAGGCAGTCTTAGTCTTCCCATAGGTGACACAGATGGTGGCCAGGCTTGATTCTCATGCTAAAACAACTCATCCAGGTTGCCAACCATACCTAATAAGCAAGTCTGGAACACAGAGCAGTCATTTTTAGGGAAGACATTTGCTGTTGTACTTTGGATTTATTTCGAACTTGAGGATGCTTGAAGAGCGGAAGAAATTCTTGATTGGTTCTTGGATGGACTTTGTCTCTAAAACAAGCTGTTTTTTTTAAACTTCTTTCACAAATATTCTATACTGATCCTGTCTCAACGTCTGGAGTCTGCGCATGGTATAAACAACTGCATGGTCTGCAGTGTCTTGGCTGTCTAATTTGAGTAGATCATCACTAGTTTTACAAAATTGATCCCTTCTATTATATTTCTCAGTGACGTCACATCTCGAAGAAATTGTTTCTGTTTGTTTGGTCTGTTCGTGATGCACTGAATTTGCTGCCTTCTGACTCATCTCAATGGATCCATCTCTGGTTCACATACCATCCAATACCTAAGAGTTGTGTGATTCTCTGTTTGGCTTATAGCTCCACCATCACCTTTTACAGCAGCGTTAATTTGGGCCTAGTCATTGGCAATGGCAGGGGAAAGGCGTGCTGTCTACTTGACTGTGAATCTCCCTGCTAGATTTTCGGCATATACAAGGCGATGGCGTTCTTTATGTGTAACCAAATCTCTCAAATGAACTGGAATCCATCTGACATAATTTGTGTGATTTAAGGCAAAGAAGAATGGAACACTATTGGTCAGGGCATCAATGTACAAAAGGAACTTTGTCACCAGGATTGCTCAGAGAAACAACACTTTCACTTCCAGTTGAAGAACCATGAACCAAAACTAAAACGGGACTTGCTTCAGCTCTGATATTGCACCACTCTTTGATTGATATGAGATGCTCGTCTTCTACAAGTCTGCTGCTGCACCATATATATGCTTTTAGCAGGAGTATGTGCAGGCTAGAAGCTGCGACTTGGTGAGCTTTACGAGTTACGAGTGTTACGAGTGTGTGTCATATGAGTGGCTTTTAAGAAAGAATCTGTTGTAACTGCGAAGGCAGCTCCAGCCTGTACAAGGGCATCTGTCCAACCAATGCCATCATGTAGATCCCCAACCATCCTTAAGGGTCAATATGAAGAGCACCAAACAACACAAAGCAATTGTCTTCATCCTGATTTGCTAACCATGTCCCATGAATTCGTTCAGCAGTGGTATACAGAGGTTGATACAGTGTAATTATTGGCACCTAATCAGGATTTAAGATGTATGCATAGAACAATTGTAAGAAAAGTTGTTTCTTGTTTCACGACAAATAGTCTTAGAGAGGAAACCTGCTACATTGTTCTATTAGTATCAAGGGATCTTTTGTGTGCACAATCCCACAGAAGAGATAACACATACCACGACCTTTAATATACCAGTCGTGGTGCACTGGAAATAACCCAGTAGGCTCACCGACAGGGATTCATTCAGAAACATTGTAATATTATGACATAGTCATGGCTTTCTTTTTGTTTGGTGTTGTACTTCCTGTACTACTTATAAAACAACAAATCATATTCACTGTGAACGTAAGTAATTGAAAACTAATAATGTGTTCTTTATTTGAGTTTAGTGATACTCAAAATTAATAATTAAAATTCAGAAATGATTAGTTAAACAACAAATAATATAGTAAATGGTGAGAAACGCCACCCTTTCTAATAGACAACCCTCTCTCCTTCAGGATATGTCCTTATACCTTATATAGTTCATTTATTTATACAATTCAAGTTTTATCCTACCCCGTCACTCAGTTCGTCAACCTTCACTACGTCAAGGAGAGGGGCTAACTTTAACGTGAACCTAACGCTGTGAAAATCTATAATCTATGTCTGTAATCTTTAAATACTTTTTCTTTATCTGTTCTGTGTGTATGTGCTGTATCTGTGTGGTAATATTTCTGTATTTCTTTATTTTCTGTTACCTTTGGAGCTCTAGTTTTTATTTCTTTACAATCTGCATGGTCCGAGAAACTGAACGCCAACCGTCATGACGTGGCGCTTTTTATACCCCGTACCAACCCCTTAGGTCTCACTTCCAGGTAAGAGTTGAATTGTGACACACGTTCACATATTCACTTCTAGGAAATGGTGAAGAATTAAAACAATATGTATGTTTAATGGTAAGCCTTCTGGCTGTATTTTGCCCATGTTATTTGTAATATTGTTCGGACCGGTACTACAGCCAGATGCGGTCGTATAGCCAAAAACTGAGACGGAAATGTTCTCAATTTTGGAGCGAAAATAAATGCTTATATAATGTATGTTCGCAATGGTGTATGTTGTTAGTGCCAACGAGAACCCGTTCTATTAGCAATCTTCGTTTGAAGTTGGGCAATTTAACATGGGTTTCAATGGCAGATGACATCTGTGTAGTGAGACCTAACGTAAATAATGTGAAGTAAAAAAAATAGCACTAAGTCGTAAATGCCGGAAATTAGTGATTAATAAATACAAACTAATATTTAAGGAAACCACTATTTTTCTAATAACTACTATACACTAACATATTTAAATATTACCCTAAATTATCTAAATAATAGTCCGTTTACAACCTAATTAATATAGCAACAGGCTGATGATGATCATGATAACTAGTTTAACGTGCCCATATACCACTAGGGTTTCGAACACGCCCATCCCGAGTCCGACCTCTGATAAGATCGGTGGCCTGACTCGGGATGGGGGGGGGGGGGGGGGGGGGGGGGGGGGAAATGGACAGAATTTTGAAAATAGCAATTAGTAAAAAAGTTAATAGATTAAAGAAATAAAAGAAAAAGGTTACATGCCAAAAATAAAAAAGAATTGACTGCTCGGCCGAATATTGATATAATTTGGAGCATTTTAGAAGGACAGTCCAAAATTAAATAAGAGAAAGAAGAGAGGATCGGACTATTTAATAATATTACAAAAAAGAAGTAATTTCGACATAAAATGTTGAACGCAGATCTGAACATTTAAAGTCCGATCGATATGTCCACGCGAGTGGCCTCGTTAAGGCCGCTTGGGTGCACAGCTTAAAAGGACGAGATGGGTTGCATCCCGTCAAGAAAACCCCTAGATTGACAGTCGATAGACGTTGAAGGTGTAGTGCTGTGCTGAAATACAGATCTTGAGAAGCCGGATCCGTCTGAACGAGTAGAGTATCAGACTAGGGTATAGTCTAGTCGTCATGGGTTGGTATAGTGGTGTGGACGGGCCCGACTCCGGAGGATACGAGATGGTATCACTATAAAGCAATGTAAAGTCTAGAAAAAGAGTAGTAGGGGCCGACCCCGCTTCCTATTTCTTCTTAGAGTGGGGCTGTCAATCTTCCAGTGCTGCTAGGACAGGCTCGGACATGTAGAGACTAAACGCGAACAACCGTGGCGTTCTGCAGAATGGCCGTCATACGAGTCAAGAAAAAACAAGTCAACATAGTCAGACGGAGAAATGACGTGGAGGCGAGGAATCTCGCTGAAAAAGAATCCAACCTGGTGGTGCAAACTGTCGAAACGAGAAGCGTTCCAGCGTTCAATCAGTTCCAATGGCCGCATACATCCCAGTAGAAAACTTCATTTCACTGACAAAAACAAAAAAATGAAGGACCCCCAAGTCGAGCACACGAAAGCACGTGCAGTGTACACAAGCGAAACAAACACGTCTTACACCGTGGAGCTCCAGACTGGGAATGCAACAGGCTGAAAAGCGTTCATATGTAGTAAAGTTCAAACATGGCGGCTTCAATGCAAATAAAATTGTGCTATTTTCACAGCTTCAGCTGGCTAGAAATGGTAAACACGGTAACGACCGATAGTGACTGATACATCATTCGATTACATAAAAATTATATAATATTTCTTATTTAGTAAGAGTAATAATGAGTAAAAAAAAAGAAGAAAAAAAAGAGTAATATTAATAATGACAGAATATTTTACTATTTTCCTTGAAAAACCATTTCTGAGCCGCTAGTCTGCGGTCCGTCAAATAACCGTGAAGGCCCGTAATTGAGACTTCGTCATCAAACAACATTAACAATTACTAAACGTCCACATTTTGTCCCCGTGTCCCCCCACTTGTGAGCTTTTTCTTTTATTTATCACATTAATGTTTGCCATTGTAACCAAAATCTGATATAGAATTTGTACCCGATCCGTCTGGGCCTGATGTATGCACATTATTTACAAGTGCTGGAGCAAATAATGAAATTTGGGCAAAAATGATAATAAAGTAAAGTTTGTTTTGTTTAACGACACCAGTAGATCACATTAATATATTAATCATCGGCTATTGGATGTCAAACATTTGGTAATTCTGACTCGTAGTCAATGGAGGAAACCCGCTACATTTTCTTAATGCAGCATGGGGTGTTTTATATGCACTTCCCCAACAGTCTGTTGAACAGACAGGACGCACATAAAGCGGCCTTTGACCAGTTGTGATGCACTGGTTGAAACGAGAAAAAACCCCAATCAGTTGAACGGCAAAAATGATAGAGAAATTCGGGCAAAATTAGCTGGCCTGAACCTATTTCACCATATATTTTCATCATTCTACCCACATGGTTGTAATCCATGTAAAAATGCAAAGTTATTCATTTGCAACCCTATTTAGCTGTTTGGCAGTATTGCTTAATACGAATAAATGTTGTTATACAGTTTCAGGCTTTTTGTTGAATTTGGGCAAAACTTGGCCTGCGCCTCCCCTAACAAGATGGGATCCTGTACGCCTATGAGTTCTTGCTTAATAATTTATCAGTTTTAGAAAACATCCGAATAAGTGTCACAGGTTATCCTGGTATTTTTGAGTAGTAGTTGTAAATTAGATCAAAGGTTTACGAGCTTCCGTGTTTACTAGGGGTGGGGTGGGGTCAGGAATATGTGAGGGTGCAGGTTAACTTTTGCCAGAGTTTAATGGTTTTGAATGGGACTAATCATTATCACAAACATAGCCCGAGTACTCTGACTGTAAGAGAGCTAAATGGACAAATGTCCGTCTATAGCTCTCTTACAAGTTACAGTAAGGAGGGAAGTGTTTTATTTAATGAAGCACTCAACACATTTTATTTACGGTTATATGGCGTCAAACATATGGTTAAGGATCACACAGATATTAAGAGAGAAAACCCGCTATCACCACTTCATGGACTACTCTTTTCGATTAGCAGCAAGGGATTTTTTTATATCCACCATCCTACAGATGGGTAGTACATACCACGGCCTTTGATATACCAGTCGTGGTGCACTGGCTGGAACGAGAAATAGCCCAATGAGCCCACCGATGATCGATCCCAGACCGACCGCGCATCGAGCAAGGGCCTAACAGTCGACATTGTTTTTACTGTATTAAATTTTATAAAATCATATGTACGTACATACATCATACATACACACGCACATAGTGTTTGTTGGTGCCCTCCCCCCCCCCCCCCCCCAAATAGTGCGTTAGCTCCCCAATATAAAAGCCAGTGTTGGATATAATTTTAGTTGCCAAAAAAGGCTCTGTTAGACGGAAACATCATACAGTCATAACAATGGCTGCAAACTGCTGACAGTCAATTGAAGCAACATCGCATCATTCTGTTTGTAGGCCTATATGTACTGCATTGCGAGTTCGCAACATTGCGATACTTTAATGAATTACTATTTTAGGCATAGTTTTCAAGGGATTATATATATATATATATATATATATATATATATATATATATATATATATATATATATATATATATATATATATATATATATATATATCATATAATATCTTACATTTTCAGTGCAATCAAAGTATGTGATATTTTTCAGATCACATACTTTAAGAATTTGATAACTTTGCAAATTAGATGTAAATTAAATTAGGTCACGACACGAAGTTTATTGACATTAAAGCAAACGTACATGGTTGACACTCCATAATTGACGTATTCATTCATAGTCATCGAATAACATTTCAATGGCAATTTGACACTGAAAGCTGTCCAGCCTCAAAAAAACAAAAAACATTAAGCCCTAGTTTATTTTAATGTAAGGACATCCAAAATGACGTCATTCGAATTTGACGTCATTTCCATTCAAAAATATACCGCGCCACATATTCTTACGTCATTTGAGAGTGAAATTTGGGGACCACAAGTTTGTAACACAAATTATTTTAATCTTGGTGTAGAAAAAGGTACACATAAAATTCTGTAAATGGATTTTGGGGGTCAATAAATATACCAGTAATGCTGCAGCATTAGCAGAATTAGGAAGATTGCCACTAACGTATGATATAATTATTAATGCCTTTAAATATGTATGACATATCCAGACTTCAAACAACCCACTGTTAACTGCTGCGTTTATTGATAGCTCAAAGTCAGCTCAGAACAACAAACCGTCGTGGGTAGCTAAACTTATTAATGCTGCAAAGCTAGCCTAATTGGAATTCCTACGCATCTATCTTCAACTCCAGAATTACCGACTGCATGCACTTTAGGTGAAATCGTAATTAAATGCGAGCAGTACTTTTTGCAGTATATTACAACACAGCTAACATCAAACAAAAATTCTAACAAATATGGTAATAAAATGCGCACATATATGTCATTCAAACAAATTTCGAGTTAGTTGAGTCCTATTTATTACATACCAAAGTAGGCTTCGTTTAAATTCACATTCACTTATGATTGAAAAGGGAAGACACAAGAAACCACCTGTCCCTGCGAATGAGAGATATTGTCCCAACTGTCCCCTAGAAGTTGAAGACGAATATCATTTCATTATGACGTGCCCTATATATAATGCTTTTAGAAATGATTTACATCATAAAATAATAAAACAAGAATCACATTTATCTTTTTTGACTAATAATGAACAATTCTTATTTCTTACACGCAACAATATTCCGGAATTATGCCCTATCATTTGCAATTTTGTAAAGAGATGCTTTAAGTTGCGTGAAAGCATATGAGTTGGAAGTGATTTCAGATTGTTTGCATTTCACGTCTGTATAGGCTGATGGAGAATGTGCAGGGGTGTGTGGATTCGTGAAAAATAATTCACGAACGCCATAGTTGATGGGGTTTTTTATGGCTCTGCACTTCTGACAATATTTGCTTTTACCAAAATATTAATATCACTAGTAATAAGGCTTAAATTACATATGTATTTGTTGATTCAGATGTTTGTTCATGTAATTAATGTATATTTATGTTACTGTTACTGCAGATAAATGTATATTATATTGTTATTTTTGCTCTGCCCATATTCGGGTGTTATGCAAATAAATTATTCTTATTCTTATTCTTATTCTTATTCTTTGAATATCTAGTAATGGCGGACTGGAATTAAAGTTGTGTGTACAGTTTACAAAAACATGTTGTATTCAGCTTGAGATTATATGATAAAGAGATTATTACCCTCGTGTATTTCAGTATCGTCAATATCATATATTAGGAATAAAAATAATATTCCTAATATATGATATTGACGATACCGAAAAACACTCTGGTAATAACCCCCCCCCCCCTCTCTCTCTCTCTCTCTCTCTCTCTCTCTCTCTCTCTCTCTCTCTCTCTCTCTCTCTCTCTCTCTCTCTCTCTCTCTATATCTCTCTCTGTATATATATATATATATATATATATATATATATATAATGTATTCCTGTATGTTATTTTCAGTATTCACCGCTGTCCTACCTAAAATATAAAACAGGACAAAAAAGAACACAAGAAGACACCTAGAACACACAGCTAGGCCTACTCAAGACATTATGGCGGTCCTACCACCTCCGCTTAGGGAGTCCTACCACCTCCGCTTACACCATCTCCGAAAAATTAAAAGAAAAATATGTGTCTGAATTAAAACAGGATTATTCAACTTTGTTTGATATAAAAAAGCAGATATGTCAAAAAAATATTGAAACAAAGTTCGACAATGCCACAATGCAACAGGAAAACCCCAAAGTGCCAAAAGATTTGGACGAAGTCATTAAGGAATCTAACCAAGTAAAAGAATCCATTGTCGAAAAACTAAAAGAGCTACATTTACTTGAAATGAAAGGTATAATAAAATTATTACATATTATAATATGTTTTGTTTGAGAATGCCAAACATACATGTATGCGCATTTGGTAACTATACCCCCCCCCCCCATTTTTTAAACACTTTTAATGCTCCCTCCATTAGTATGCCCTTTGACGAGTTGATCCTTTTGCTTTTTTTCTGTTGGCTTGCCCACCCTGCAATACATTTCCCGCATCCTCCCCAAACTGAGGAGGAAATATAAACCATGGATGACCAGCGCCGAGTTCAGCCAACAAACTAGGAAAATAAATTTTTCCTCAATTAAGTTTTTCACTTCACATCAAACCAAATGACCACATAGAAAGAAAAAAAAAATCCTTCCTTTGATCTACATGTGTATGTGCCCCCAACATGGTCTATTCTTTGATGTAGTGAGGGGGCTTGCATGTCTCAATGACCTAGAGAGTTATGTCAGAAGGAGTCACGGCTCCTGTTAAAGCTGGACTGGTCAGTGAGTAGAGACTGGACTGATATGTACTAAGGAAGGAAATGTTTTATTTAACGACGCACTCAACACATTTTATTTACACTTATATGACGTCAGTCATATGGTTAAGGACCACACAGATGTGAAAGAGGAAACCGTCTGTCGCGACTTCATGGGCTACTCTTTTCAATTAGCAGCAAGGGATCTTTTATATGCACCATCCCTCAGACAGGGTAGTACATACCACAGCCTTTGCTAAACCAGTTGTGGAGCACTGGTTGGAACGAGAAATAGTGATATGTACTAAGGATGAGGTAACCGTAACAGAAACCTTGAGTTTTGAAGTCAAGAGGTATTGGGCCACAAGGCACACTCTATTAGGTGGGGTTTTTGTTTTGTTTTGTTTAACGACACCACTGGAGCACATCGATTAATTAATCATCGGCTATTGGATGTCACACATTTGGTAATTATGACTCGTAGTCATCAGAGGAAACCCACTACATTTTTTCTAATGCAGCAAGGGATCTTTTATATGCACTTTCCTGCAGACGTAAAAACACATACCATGGCCTTTGTCCAGTTGTGGTGCACTGGTTGGAACGAGAAAAAACCAAATCAGCTGAATTAATCCACCGAGGTGGTTCGATCCTACGACGCAAGCACCTCAAGCGAGCACTCAACCGACTGAGCTAAATAACGACCCCACACTAATAGACCACAATACCATGCCATACCTAGCTTTTAAACACAAGCAGATGTTTCACTGTTGGAGCTGTTTTTGGTAACTAAAATCAGACATTACTTAGATGTTATTGTTTAGATTATCCATTTCTGTACATTCTAAACAGAGATTTTGTATATGAATGACAGCAGTGTTTGTATTTCTAGCATCAGGTAATATGGATGCTAATGATGCTGATGTTGAAGATGAGCCACATCTCCGAGAAATGCATGGCAGGGGACGTGGAAGAGGTAATTGTTTAATTATCTCTATAAATATTTTGTTCATATATATGTATGTATGTATGTATGTATTGATGTATGAATATCTATATAGTGTATATATGTCGAGGTTGACTGTTACATACATGTTACTTGTACATAGATATCAACGCACTGGCGCAGGGGATAATTAAATACTTTCTAGCCTCGCAAATTGTCTCATGCCGTTGCTGGGATTCGAACCTGTGGCATCGAATTGCCCGCAAATTGCCAGACTAACCACGATGCCTTATGAGCTATTGTATGCCTGTGTGTGTGTGTGTGTGTGTGTGTGTGTGTGTGTGTGTGTGTGTGTGTGTGTGTATGTATGTAGGTATCTATGTATCTATGTATGTATACTGAAATATATATATATATATATATATATATATATATATATATATATATATATATATATATATATATATATATATATACATGTTGAGTATATACACACTGAACAACACAAGAAACATAAATAGTTTAATGTACATGTTCATTTCTTTGTTCATGATACAATTAATTTGGTAAATAGACTATCAGAATAGGTCTAAAATGATGGCGTTGTCATGACATTAGTGTCTTGGACTGTGTTAGAGTCTTGAGTCTTGAGTATAAAAGCTTTATAAACACCAGAGAGACGGGAGTGGTGGGGTGGTGATCAAAACCTCAAATTTGGGCAAAAGTTGTACAGATATTCAGGCAGCATGTGCTAACCTGAGACCTTTCTACCATGTATTCCCATGATTCTGCCCTCAGAATTAATTGTAATCCATATAAAAATGATTAGTGATTTGTAGTGAAAACATGCTATTATGAATAAATGTTGTTATCCAGATTTGGGCAGTTTAGTGAAAATTAGGTAAAATTAACAGGCATTTTAAATTAATTTTGCAACTAAACCCACATATAATGATGATACATAAAAACCATTATGTTTTAAACATTATACACTAGAGCTGCAACGAATACACCAAGTGGTGAATACAATACGTATCATGAATATGGGGTCTGGAATACGAATAAATATTCACGTATACCAATAATTACAGTGAATCTATCAATACTGTACTGCTTACTTTCTCAATGAAGCAAGCCACCAATGAAGAAAGGAAATGTTTTATTTAATGATGCACTCAACACATTTTATTTATGGTTATATGACGTCAGCCAGTGAACAATTGTCAAAAATAGCATTTAAATAGTAGGATGTGTTTAACATTAAACTTTGGAGTGATAGATGTTGAAAATTAAAAAAAAAAAAAATGAAATGTCTGTTATAAAAACAAAATTATAATACAAAGAAAATTAACAAGACTAAAAAAACTAAACAAAAAAACAAACCCCAGACTGCTTAAAATGCTTTTTTGTATGTACGGCTTCCAAACTGTGGTCTTTCTAAATTTATCTAATTAATAATAATAATAAAGATTAAAAAACACCTGAATATATTCAGATTTTTGGGTACCGAATACCGGTATGTATTGTGGATAACCTGTATTCGGTGCACCGAATACATGAGTGAATCATTGCAGCTCTAGTAGACATTCTTCGTCTTCACATATACTATATTAGGGGTGGTCCTGGATTATGTAAATGAATGGAATGAGGGGGGGTGGTCACAAAATTTTAGTTCGTTGAAGGGCAATTTAAAAATAAAGATGCTCAGAGACACGTTTTAAAGCAACTTAATGAATACATTGTGAATGATGAATTTTAAAAGAGAAAAGTAATTTTAAAACGGCACTTCAAACTGGTGGGTGTTTGTGACGGATCCCTGTAACTTCTCCCCCCCCCCCCCCCCCCCCCCCTCTTCTCTATTTTTGTCCAAGATATTTTCTAGGGAAACAGGACTTTACTCCCCCTTAAACTTTGCTCGCCAGTCTGGACCCTCCCTCCTTCAAAATAAATTCCTGGATACATGTAGGTGCCTTGTCTGGCTCCTCCGATGTATTTACTAGTATGTTAACATACAGCATAAAACCCTTTTGTACAGGTACGTGTATTGGAACTGTCTACAATTTAACATATTCTTACATGTATATGGCAACATCCAGTTTCTATCCCAGTGGTAAAGCACTCACTTGATGCGCAGTTGGTCTTTAAGTCAATCCCTGTCGGTGGGCCCATTGGCCTATTTCTCGTACCGGCCAGAGCACCACGGCTGGTATATCAAAAGCCGAGGTATGTGTTATTCGCCTCTGTGATGGTGCATATAAAAGATCCCTGGCTACTAATGGAAAAATGTAGTGGGTTTCCTCTCCAAGACTATTTGTCAAAATTAACAAATGTTTGACATTCAATATCTGATGATTAATAATCAATGTGCTTTAGTGTGCTTTAAGCAAAACTAACTTTAACTTTTCAAATTTAAATTTACTGACCTGTGATATTTACATTTTTACACAGCCTTTTACACAGCCTTTTACACTTTCAATTTAACGTTTAAAGTCTTATATTCTTTTTGTATACTTACCTTTATTTGACAACCAGTACTCAATTTAACGTTTAAAGTTTTATATTCTTTTTGTATACTTACCTTCATTTGACAACCAGTACTCAATTTAACGTTTAAAGTCTTATATTCTTTTTGTATACTTACCTTCGTTTGACAACCAGTACTCAATTTAACGTTTAAAGTCTTATATTCTTTTTGTATACTTACCTTCGTTTGACACCCAGTACTCAATTTAACATTTAAAGTCTTATATTCTTTTTGTATACTTACCTTCATTTGACAACCAATACTCAATTTAATGTTTAAAGTCTTATATTCTTTTTGTATACTTACCTTCATTTGACACCCAATACTCAATTTAACGTTTAAAAGTCTTAAATTCTTTTTGTATACTTACCTTCATTTGACACCCAATACTCAATTTAACGTTTAAAGTCTTATATCCTTTTTGTATACTTACCTTCATTTGACACCCAATACTCAATTTAACGTTTAAAGTCTTATATTCTTTTTATACATGGTGTATACATGTACTTACCTTCATTTGACACCCAATACTCAATTTAACATTTAAAGTCTTATATTCTTTTTATATACTTACCTTCATTTGACACCCAATACTCAATTTAACATTTAAAGTCTTATATTCTTTTTATATACTTACCTTCATTTGATACCCAATACTCAATTTAACATTTAAAGTCTTATATTCTTTTTATATACTTACCTTCATTTGACACCCAATACTCTTGGGCTGGGGAGTCATTACACGTCAATTAATTCATTGTTGTTGTTTTTTTCAGCTACAGACAGTGGTATTGGCAGCACTTCATCTGCAGTTCTTTCTCAAAGTATGTTCTAATGCAGTTTTAAATAATACACTTGTCAGAGTGTTATCGGCAGTGTATCATCTGCAGTTCTTTCTCAAAGTATGTTCTAATGCAGTTTTAAATAATACACTTGTCAGAGTGTTATCGGCAGTGTATCATCTGCAGTTCTTTCTCAAAGTATGTTCTAATGCAGTTTTAAATAATACACTTGTCAGAGTGTTATCGGCAGTGTATCATCTGCAGTTCTTTCTCAAAGTATGTTCTAATGCAGTTTTAAATAATACACTTGTCAGAGTGTTATCGGCAGTGTATCATCTGCAGTTCTTTCTCAAAGTATGTTCTAATGCAGTTTTAAATAATACACTTGTCAGAGTGTTATCGGCAGTGTATCATCTGCAGTTCTTTCTCAAAGTATGTTCTAATGCAGTTTTAAATAATACACTTGTCAGAGTGTTATCGGCAGTGTATCATCTGCAGTTCTTTGTCAAAGTTTGTTCTAATGCAGTTTTAAATAACACACTTGTCAGAGTGTTATCGGCAGTGTATCATCTGCAGTTCTTTGTCAGAGTTTGTTCTAATGCAGTTTTAAATAACACACTTGTCAAAGGACTGTTATCTTAGTACAATTTTGCTGGAGATTGAACCGTTGTTGGAGAGGGAGTGGGAGGACCCAATTTTTTAAATTTGATTTTGATTTTTTTTTTTTTTTACTGTTTTTCTTATATGGATTTACAGCACTTAGAAAAATCTGGATATACATTGGATATGCATTATATCAGGCCCATAAGAATCAGGGGTTGTGGTGGTGGTGGTGGATTGGGGGGGGGGGGGGTGGTCAGTGATCTCTATATAAACAAGCATTTTGAGAATACTGCTAAAGCAATTCATGTCCTCTACCGAACCCAACAATTTTTCATATCTCCTAAATTCAAGGGCCATACTTCTGTGAAAAGTGGGTAAATCATCATGAAAGTTAAACTTAATCAGTAACAGTACATGCTAAAGGTGTATACAACATTTTAGCTTAATATCTTCAGGTACATGTATGGCAAAATAAAAGTCCGGAAAACAACTTTTTAAATAAGGGCCATAACTCTGTCAAAAAAAAAAAATCAAATTTGATCTGTAACAGTACATGATAATGAATGAATGAATGAATGTTTAACGACACCCCAGCTATTGGGTGTCAAACTATGGTAATGGGGCAGTACATGATAAAGCTATACACAGAATTTCAATTCAATATCTTTAAAGCCGCACACCCTAGTTCCATCCAGCGAAAATAAATTATAATTTGGTTAATCTACAAACCTGTAACACACTTAGATCACGTTTTTATCAAATGGAGTGAAAAAGCAGGTTTTATATCGATAAATACCATTTGAATCCCCATGTCCCAATTGCTTGAACTAATTTTGAAAGTTTGTATTCTGATGTCACCGGTAGATGTCGCTCGAAGCACAACAATGCCTACTCACGACAAATTTCACAGACTTGGTGTGCGTTCTTTTCACCTCTCCTGGACATGTTCCAACTGTTCTGTCCTGGTTGTATCCCCTCTCCAGATATCGTAGGACTTAGAAAAATTATTGGTTTTAAGGGTTTGTAACGTTTTGTATTGAGATACTTACTTGTCTGAACTTTATTGTTACTGAAAATGTTCACGAACTGTGAAGAAAAATCTCACAAATGAACAACAACAAATCGGATGTTGATTGTGCGAACCGTGCATGAGAAAACAAACCGAACCAAAATGATAACGGTCACGTGATATACCAAACGTCTGTGACATTAAAAATAGATTGGACTTCGCTTGCTTAACGTTTTTTTCTCGACAGAACGTCTTGTGAAAAAATGCAAAAAATGCATTTCGTGGTTTTACAAACATCAGGATTACCAAAAAGCACTTCAGGTGAATGGAAATGTGTATTCTAAATAATAAAATGTAAGTAAAGTGCAATTTTATTTGTGAAAAATGGGGTTTAAAAGCGAAAAACAACGCCGTAATGGTTAACAAATAGCCGTAACTAGGGTGTGTCCCTTTAAGGCATTCTAAAATAACACCTGGAAAACTGTATGTGGGACAGATGGATGGACGGACGGACAGGACGGAGATGAAACCTATAGTCCCCTCCAGTGGACCAGTTGGGGACTAATAAAGACAAACATCTGACTTGAGCCCCCATCTAGAGACTGTGCCCCACCCACCCCCAACTAGAGACTGTGCCCCACCCACCCCCAACTAGAGACTGTGCCCCACCCACCCCGAACTCCAGATGTCATTCCTATTGGCCTGTATACAGGGTCAAATCCAGGATTGTGTAGAAAGTGACAGGATATGTGCTAGTTTGAATATTAAGCATAATATAACAGTCACAATGTACCAACCTCAGGCTTTCTGCTGGAAAGTAATTTGAGAGTTCGTAATAAAAAGAAAACCGATCACAAGTGTCCTATCAATACTATAAAAATGTTTTTTGTAAAGAATTTCACTTTGGTACGACATAAGACGAACATTAAAAATGTTTTGGAAATAACAAACAAATACTATTTTTGTGTACAAATTACAAAACAATCGGCTCAGAAATAAATAGCTTGTAGTACATTTAATAGTATAAAAAAAAGCGTTCCCTGTGGGACGGTTTATATATGATTTAAACCAAACAAGTACTTACATATAAACATCCTTGATTATGAGCCTGCCCTTGAAGGGACAGTTCTGAGTTTATTGTCATTGTTAATTTGTTGGGTGAACACTCGCCTTATGT
Source organism: Gigantopelta aegis (assembly GCF_016097555.1). Taxonomy (NCBI): domain Eukaryota; kingdom Metazoa; phylum Mollusca; class Gastropoda; order Neomphalida; family Peltospiridae; genus Gigantopelta; species Gigantopelta aegis. The sequence continues at coordinate 19,063,606 of NC_054707.1, forward strand.
ACCTTGCTACTAATGGAACATTTTAGTGTTGTTTTTTTCTCTAAGATTTTACGTCCAAATTACCAAATGTTTGACATCCAATAGCCGATGAATAAGAAGTCGGTGTACTCTAGTGGTGTCATTAAATCAAGGATGTGAGAGTTACACGGAAAAATGCGTAAATGTGCTTTTCCATTTTGTCTAAAAAAAACCAGAACATGATGTTCAATACTGTTGACCACACAAGGTTCATTTGCATCTTTTCACGGTTTCAAGTTTATGATGTGTGCCTTATATTATAAGTTATAACCAGTTTAGATTTCTTAGCACTGAATGCAATTTTTGGCAGTTCCAGGGGTTGCAAACAACAATTTTCCTTCAGGGGCCCTTGAGCGGCCCCTGGACCCCGGCTGCAGTAAGTTTTTTTTGTTCCAGCCCCTCTCACATCTCTGTCTTAAATGAAACAAACTTTGTTAAGATGTTGCCAACTAAAAAACATTTTAATGACTAAAATTGCATGTTAAATACATTTTGTCTGCATACAATATTACCGACTGTTTATTAACTGTACTTGTAACATAGGAATGGGAGGTAAAACTTTTAATTTTATATGTTTCTGATAATCAGATACTAGTAAAAAAATAAAATAATAATAATTATTATTATTTATTAACAACAAATGGAACACTATAATTAATAGATGTGGTAATGAATGTTGTTTGTTTTCTTACTGGTTCATTTAATTATTATTATTATTTAAAATATAAAAAAATCCCTTGTCTGGGAATAAGACCAGCCCATGCTAAGTTCATAATGAGTTGTCTTGGCACACTGAGTTTATTTTCGGTCAAATTTTGGAAGACCAAATCCAGTTTGGGTTTCCTACAAACATTTGGACAACCAAAAACACATTGAATATTCAGACACTGATATTCTAAACAAGAACCTATATTTAGTATGTAATTATTACTATTATTATTTTTTAATATGGAAAATATCGGTATTTGTCGAGGCTCTGCCGAGACAAATACCAATTAACTAGATGAGGTTGATATCTTACATATTAAAAAATATGAGTAGCGAAGGTTGATAACATATATAAAAAAAACCCAACATGAGTAGCGAATTCTGTTTTATCCTATATCACTTCTAAAATCATATTTTAATTTGATTTTTCATAAAAATCACAGTACTGAAGTCGCCTCCATCGGTAATATGATATCATCACGATTAACACAAATTATTTTGACGTCACGCATTTAACGAAATAGTATGAAAACGTTACACTCAGGTATACAGGCCTTGTTGGCTTGTAAACAAATGACCCATTCACAGTAACACATTATTACCTAGAGACCTTTCAAATTTGCATATACCTTTAATTTTAACAGGGTTAATACACTAAATTATGACATGGGTTTATGACATTGATATCATGGGTAAGTTTTAGAATAAACAATTTTATTAGCAAACTCGGATAGTCTCTACTTTTGTTGATCAGTGATATTTGTAGATACTAGTAATTGAAAATTTATTGGCAACTTTTGTTTAATATTCTAAAATTGTGTTGCGATCTCTGAAACGTTATTACATTTTTCCATTAGTAAAATGGGATTTCATATGTACTTTCCCACAGATAGGACAGCCTTTTCCATACTATTATTACCTGTCGAGCAGCAGTGGTTAGGATGGGTGAAAAAAACTTAACTAATTGTCAAGAATGAGAAGGTGCGATTTTTTGGCTTTTTGTCTGATTTCAGGTTTCATGTGGCTGATGAATAGAGAATAATACACGAGTGGCCGTTAGATACCATTTATCTCACAACGAGTTGTTTTAAAATGTATCTAACGAGCGAAAGTGTATTATTCTGTTTCTTACATATCCTCAAAAACCAGGTTTTAAACAAATTTTAACATCTTTTTTTACTAAAACTTATTTACAGCCGTTGCACTTGTAGCTAACTTACACGTCACAGACACATGATTATCAGGTTAACTATATGTCACAGTGTAATCAATTTCCACTGTGTTGTTTTTCATTGGCTGTATGACACTGGTGACCTGGTCATCACCTAGGAGCAGCCAGTCGTATGTCTTGAAATTGTTAACCACACGTACGTTTGTAAACGATCAAAAATAACGCATGGTGTTCTCAACAACGGGTGTGTAAGAATAATTCTTACACACTGTCCAAACTGTCCATGTTTTGTGAAAGCTGGGTATATTCTGGCCCACCAGTCAGTGCCGGATTTATAAGGGGGCAATTGCCCCGGGCCCCCATGCCAGAGGGGTCCCCCAGACTAAGGACTTCCCTTATAAAAAAAAATGTAAATAATCATAATGTAATCAATTTTTTATTTGTCGTGTAATTTAATTTCTAAGTTGAGGGACCCCCGAAACCTGAAGTCCCCTGGCCCCCCAAGGTCTAAATTCGGCCGTTCCACCAGTGGCACATGTCGTGTCCACAGCCAATAGTTGTCAAGTCAATGTTTTTCATCTAAATGATGAAAAAGCATATGTATGATCTATTATTTGTTTATTGTTTATTTTATACAGGATGGATACATCCAAGCAATGCTAGGGAACAATGATAGCACAAATCCTGAAGGGGCCACAGCTGCTTGTACAAACAAACAGAATTCTTTGAAAGATATCACGAAGATTTCTGTCTTGGACAATGAACCGTCAACTCTGAAAGCCATTCCAGGTGACCAGACTGTTGAAAAGGGATTGCTATCAGCTACTGGCTGTCAGGAACTTCCATTAGAAGCAGATAGCACCTTGATTAGCCAAAGTGCAGATGGTGCCTTGAATAATCAAGGAGATGGTGCCTTGAATAATAACCAAGCAGATGGTACCTTGAATTATAACCAAGGAGATGGTGCCTTGAATAACCAAGGAGATGGTGCCTTGAATAATAACCAAGGAGATGGTGCCTTGAATAACCAAGGAGATGGTGCCTTGAATAACCAAGGAGATGGTGCCTTGAATAACCAAGCAGTAAGTGGGTTGAATAACCAAGAAGATGGTGCCATGAATAACCAATCAGCAGACAATACCTTGATTAACCAGGCAGACAGTGCCCTGATCGGTCTAACACTAGTAACAGTAGATAGTCCGTCTGCTGCACCAAGTGATGGTCTTCCAGAAGGTGTGCAGTCTCAACAACTAGCTCAGGTTTCACCTCAAACAAACGAACGAGAACCAGGTGAACACGACGAGTCCGAGACATAATCAGGGTCAAATAAAAGATTTTGTGAGTGGAGTGGGCGTATGAACTTGGAAGGACAGAGGGTTTGGTTCATAGGATAGCGAGACTGAGAGGTGTGGAGTCTCAACAACTAGCTCAGGTTTCACCTCAAACAAACAAGAACCATGTGAACACGAGGCATAATAAGCAGGGCTTCTAGAATATGGTAACCCCACTCCCAGGGCTAGTGATTTTCAATGTTGGGCTAGTAAGTAACAAATACTGTCATGCCCGAAGGCTAGTGAAAAAAAAAGAGAGAAAAGAAATGAATGTTGCAGTTACATCTGTTTTGTAAATATGAATATGAATATCCTGCTCCCGCCCCAACCCCCCAATGTTAGTGTTTTTAAGCTCTATCTCCTCCTTTAGGTGACATACCTGATTATTACTATTTAGTAAAATTGTATTAACTGGGCTAATGAATTTTTAATCGTGGCTAGTAAATTGTTTTAATCACTGATCCCATGGCTAGTGGATTTTATAAAAATTCAAGACACCCTGTAATCAAGAAGCATAATCAGGGCAGATTAAAAAAAACTGATTGGGAGGTGGGGCAACTGGATATGAAGGACAAGGATTGACTCGTAGGATAGTGAGACCGAGTTATACTGTGATGAGGAAAGGTTCCTATCAGAATATTATTATTTTTATAATCCTATAATTGAGAAATGCAACGAACTATCAACACAAAACCTAAAAGGTATTGCTTTGTTTCTGAAAAGAAATTACCGGTGAATTAATGTCCAGTAATAATGTCACTGTGTGTGTGTGTGTGTGTGTGTGAATTATATAGCCAGCATTAAACAAAAAGTATGCTATAACCCTTGCTAATCTAAAATCATTTAGAAGTTAAAGTTTGTTTTGTTTAACGACACCTCTAGAGCACATTGATTTATTAACCATCAGCTACTGGATGCCAAACATTTGATGATAATTTTGACATAGTCTCATTTTTCTATTAGTGGCAAGGGATATGCAGATTTCCTGAAATCTTTGAAGTTTCTGTGTATCAGGGGTTGAAATACTGCTGTCCTGACAGTTTTTTCCCGGTCAACATCACCATGGACTGGTAGTAGAGTCAATATGCGAGAAAAAACACCTTAACCCCCACAAAATTGCTACAGAAGGTTTTTTAAAATTGTTTCTGCTACTCTTGGAATAACATCTAAAGTCTATCAAAATCTGACTACCTAAAAGCTGTTAAAACTGGGTCAAATCCAAGATGGCCGTTTCTGATTTCGCACTCTGTAAAATGAAATCAAATTAAATTAAATGACTATTTAGACCAGCCAAATGTTTAAGAAATAAGTAAAACTCATTTGGGTTTTGCATATGGTAATTGCATAATCTTTCTGTTACGTCAGTGACTTAATAATTCAAAAATTCAAAATGGCCACTATGGTTCATTGGTAGCTTATGTAATCCCATGGGAATTTGGTGATAAAAGCAAACTACTATTTTAAGATGTATACGGATATTAAGGATACCCAATATAACAAAAACAATCCTGATTTTCATTTGAATGGCCATAGAAAAACAAAGTGACTGCCAACCTACATGTATACATTGACAGTATATGGGAAATGCACATATAATTAGTAATTGGCTAAGTAACAATTATAGTATAATAGTGCAAAATGTTATAGTAACATGCCATTTTGCATGCAGGTAGGAATAAAATTTGATATAGGACCAACCTGGCAATGACCCCTATTGGCCAGGTGACGTCACAATTCAATATGGCCACCAATTAACTAATTTGTTTACTCCGTTCGTATCGCATTCAAAAGTGCAAACTTTAAAATATTAGATCCAATGACACATTTCAGACAATATCATTACTATTTATGTGTTGCTGTTATATATTAATCCTTATTTATTTTCAAATATGAATATGTGTCTAATAATAAATGCAAAACCAGGTGCAAGCCTTTCTCAAGATGTATTCCTACTTAGAGTATAATGATGAGGAACAATTAACAATTTCTGATCTGAGGTTTAAATGAAAGCATATTTATGTTGTAAAGATTCTCTTTTATGTGGAAAATACTACCTTGAGAACAAACTAAAGGAACTCTACTGATATTCCATATACTTAGCAGAAGGGGAAGCACTTCATGCCTTAGTTTACAGGATCCATGGCTTTGGGTCCGATCTGGTGATAGAACAGACATTGATGCGATCTCTATAGGGTACTGGCAGCCTGACAAGAGGAAGTGGAATGACAGAAGAATAGCGTGCATTATGGACAATGTCTTCTCCCACATCTGTAGAATACAATGATGCAATGTAGGATTTCAACAATCGGTCATATACACCACAAGGGCACAACACAAGGAATCCACTGTAGCAAATATCAAGAGAGATTTGTCTAACTTGGAGAAAATAAGTTTTAAAATGGTTCCCTGCACGCCATTCTCCACAGACCATCTTAAAGAAGCATATTAAATGGTGTGGGAAATGATGTGATTGTGCATGAATTAGTTTGTTGGAAAGAAAATCATAACCAAAATGATAGGACAGCCCGCATACATGCATTCAAAAGGAACGACAAAGCCGAAACCCTCCGAAACGTATCTGCTGTCAAGATTGCTCGTGACGGAACCAATGAGAGAGTTTCAGTTGTGTCCCGATCAGGAGATCTTTCACTGGATGAGTCCTTTCCCGCCTGTCCTTGCTTCACGTATCTTTGGTGTTGGAAAGATGTCTGCTTTCCAAAAACTTGTTAAAGGAGATTCTGTCCTGAAATCATGTGCAAATGCATCCCAGTTTACTGTTTATCTGGCCTGACATTATTGTAAACTTGGGAAGCCAAGCTATGGCTATCCTGTGTGGGGTGAGGGTGAATCTACAAATCCCCTTGTATACTTGTGCTATAACATTTTTAGTTAACAAAGTGGTTGCAGCAAAATCTTTTGTTGCACTTGAACGTCTTCCCCCAACAACACCAACCAGATTCCACTGCCTCAGAGTTTACTACCAGATCCAAAAGGAAGGTAACATGGATCCTGTAAACTGGGTTTGGAAAGCTGAGGACAGTCACTTAGTGCCTATATTATCGACACAGAATGCTGCTCCTGACAATCTCCTGAAGGTAGTCCATTGCAACTGCTCAACTGCCCGCAGAACACCCCGTTGTAGCTGCAGAGGCTATGCACAGCTGCTTGCAGGTCATGCCAACTTGAGTCATGTGACAACCCGCACAACCATTTTATGGATGAACAAGAAATGATACTGAAATGATAATCGGAGTGTTTTCTTATTTAATTGGTCTTTTCTTTCCGTGGCCTGTACCTGTGGTTCCTAGTTGGCAGATGTTTACTTTGGACGGTCACCAGCCAAGGTTTCTAGACACCAAAAAATATGTGCACGTTTTACTAAGATCACAGGGTATTGTGAGGTAGCCGCGCGGCCACCCCTTAAATGATAATAGACATTATCAGCCGTCCTGCTACCTTACTGTAAATAAGTATGTAAAACCCTTGATTAAGTAGACTTTCCCCATCTAAAATCACAAAACAGACCAATTACATAGTTCCAAAGAAAAGCAAATTATCACTTGGGTATCGCGAGTGGTCGTTTTTACTCCCAACGTAAATATTTACCAATAGGCTTAATAATATGCATTTTTTCTTTTGATTTTTTAAAGAGAAAAATACTATAACCCCATTTCATTCTATTAATGCAAATTGAAATATATTTAGTTAAATAGTTTATTATATTATCAAGTCATTTATGTTGTTTTACAAGCCAGGCTGATAAGAGCAAAGCGCCTTGTAAATGACTGCCTTTGTTTACACTGTTCATACTGGAGTTGGTCGGAGCTGATGTCAGTTCGCCCCAGGCTACAGTTCCGGACTCATCTTCGTTGTGTTCCACCTGAATACATTACTATCACTAGTCTAGTATCAGGTTTATAAGGCTTAAATTATATTATGTATTTGATGATGCAGATGTTTGTTCATGTAATTAATGTATATTTATCTTATTGTTACTGTAGATATATGTAATAAAAACTTTTAAAATGCAGACATATGCATGGCACAGGCCATTAAAGGGACATTCCCGAGTTTGCTGCATTGTAAGATGTTTCCGACTAATAAAATATTTCTACGATTAAACTTACATATTAAATATATATTTTTGTTTAGAATATCAGTGTCTGTATATTCAATGTGTTTCTGGTCGTCTTAATATTTGTAAGAAGCTCAAACAAAATCTGTTTTAGGAAATAAAATGAAATTTGACCTAGTACAAATATTAGAACGATCAAAAACACGTTTAATATACAGTCACTAATATTTTATGCAGACAGATATATTTGATATGTAATTACAGTCGTCAAAAAGTCTCTGTTAGTCACATTCCCAGTCTGGAGCTCCACGCGGTAAGACGTGTTTGTTTCGCTTGTGCACACTGCACTTGCTTTCGTGTGCTCGACTTGTGTGGGGGGGGGGGGGGGGGGGGTTGGGGGGTGGGGGGGGGGGGGGTGGGGGGGGGGGGGGGGGGGGGGGGGGGGGGGGGGGGGGGGGGGGGGGGGGGGGGGGGGGTGGGGGGGGGGGGGGGGGGGGGGGGGGGGGGGGGGGTGGGGGGGGGGGGGGGGGGGGGGGGGGGGGGGGGGGGGGGTGGGGGGGGGGGGGTGGGGGGGGGGGGGGGGGGGGGGGGGGGGGGGGGGGGGGGGGGGGGGGGTGGGGGGGGGGGGTGGGGTGGGGGGGGGGGGGGGGGGGGGGGGGGGTGGGGGGGGGGGGGGGGGGGGGGGGGGGGGGGGGGGTGGGGGGGGGAGGGGGGGGGGGGGGGGGGGGGGGGGGGGGGGGGGGGGTGGTGGGGGTGGGGGGGGGGGGGGGGGGGGGGGTGGGTGGGGGGGTGTCCCTTCATTTCGTTGTTTTTGTCAGCTAAATGAAGTTTTCTACTGGGATGTATGCGGCCATTGGAACTGATTGAACGCTGGAACGCTTCTCGTTTCGACAGCCTGCACCACCAGGTTGGATTCTTTTTTAGCGAGATTTCTTGCCTCCACGTCATTTCTCCGTCTGACTGTCGACTTGGTTTTTTTCGTGACTTATATGACGGCCATTCTGCAGAACGCCACGGTTGTTCGCGTTTAGTCTCTACATGTCCGAGCCTGTCCTAGCAGCACTGGAAGATTGACCGCCCGACTCTAAGAAGAAATAGGAAGCGGGGTCGGCCCCTACTACTCTTTTTCTAGACTTTACTTTGTTTTATTGTGATACCATCTCGTATCCTTCGGAGTCAGGCCCGTCCACACCACTATACCAACCCATGATGACTGCACTATACCCTAGTCTGATACTCTCTCTCGTTCAGACGGATCCGGCTTCTCAAGATCTGTATTTCAGCACAGCACTACACCTTCAACGTCTGTCAATCTAGGGGTTTTCTTGACGGGATATAACATCTCGTCCCTTTAAGCTGTGCACCCAAACGGCCTTAACGAGGCCACTCGCGTGGACATATCGATCGGACTTTAAACTTTTAGATCAGCGTTCAAAATTTTATGTCGAAATTACTTCTTTTTTTTAAATATTATTAAATAGTCCGATCCTCTCTTCTTTCTCTTATTTAATTTGGGACTGTCCTTCTAAAATGCTCCAAATTATATAAATATTCGGCCGAGCAGTCAATTCTTTTTCATTTTTGGCTTGTAACCTTTTTTTTTTTTTTTTTTTAATCTATTAACTTCTTTACTAATTGTTATTTTCAAAATTCTGCCCATTTTCACAAACAAATCACAAAGTTATCAATATGCATAAATTATGTAAAAATACTAACATTTGGTCATCAGGACACATATACATGTATAATATTTTTGTGTGATTCTCATTACCGGGTAACATCTTATAAAAAGATGGCAAAAAATTGCTGGCATCCAGCTAGTAATGACATCCCTGATAATTAATAGTCCTGTCAGCACAACCAGCCCTTCTCCCTAAACAGTCCTGTATTGGCCCCCTGATTGCTAATTCACTAAAACTTTTGACACCTGTTAAAGGGACGCACCCAAGTTTTTAAACACTAAGGCATATTTTGGACTATTATAGCAATTTTTGATAAGTGAAATCATACTTTACTCAGATTTTATGGTTCAGATTATCAATTTCCGTACATTCGAAGTGTTTTTGGTCATCCTGGTGTTTTTATTATCAAAGAATGCATTTCTCATCTTTTTTAAATCGCACGTGCGTCAAAGAAGTACCAGTTATGGAGTCAAGTTTTAGTCTATTTTTAGAGGGTATTTCAAAGTCACACACTCATGTTTCACTCAATTGTATCTTAATCGCAGGATCGAACCACCTCTGTGGATCCATTCGACTAAATGTTTTTTTCTCTCATTCCAACCAATGCATCACAACTGGTCAAAGGCTGTGGTATGTGCTTTCCTGTCTGTAGGAAAGTGCATATAAAAGATCTCTTGCTGCATTAGGAAAAATGTAGCGGGTTTCCTCTGATGACTACGTGTCAGAGTTACCAAATGTTTGACATTCAATAGCCGATAATTAATAAATCAATGGGCTCTAGTGGTGTCATTAAATAAAACAAACTTTAACTTTTTTAATAGAATTAAAATATAGTGGAACAAACATTCTAAATGTACTGCTAACACAATTATACATGTCCTCTAACGGGACCAACAAATTTGCGTCTCCTAAATTCAAGGGCCATAATTCTGTGAAAAATGAGTAAATCTCCATGAAAATAAAACTCCATCTATAACAGTACAAGATAAAGCTATATACAAAAATTCCAGCTCAATATCTGAAGGCATTGTGAATAAAACAAATCTGGAAAACTATATGCGGGACAGTTGGACAGACAGAAGAATGATGACGAAAAACTAAAGTCCCCTGCGGTTGGACTGGTAGGTGACTAATAATGAGTTTTATCCTGCCACCACTGTTTCTATTGACAGATTATGATGACCAACGTATACTAGCAGATTATGACTTTTGACGTCACTCATTACAAAATTGGTCATTTGACCTCTAGGTCATTGTAAAATGTGGATGAAATAACAGAAATAATAGCTTTTCCCCTTAATTGTTATGGTCTGCAGGATAAAGATAATAACTAGTTACTGATGTCGGATATCTGCTTTATCCTGTTCAGGCCGAATTTCCCATTCTCACCGTCACAGGATAAAAGAGATATTCGACGCCATGCATTAACTAGTTATTCTCTATAGATAGTAGATGAGATAATCGCATATATATGTACGGGACATGTTTGGTGTGTTTCCATCAGAAAACTCTTCAAGAGCAAAGTCAACTTAAGACTGATTGTTAATGGTTTAGTCCTGGTATTATTAAGTCACTGCCATCATTAAAATTCTTAGAAGCCATTCGCAATTTTCATAATCACTATGTCATTTTGATGAGCAAGTAATATCCTCGTCAACAGTTTTCGAGTGATTAAAATAGTACGCTGGCAATAATCCCCTCTGAAATTTGTGCCAACACTCAAAGGTATGGTTTTGGAATGAGTGGGTGAAGGTGTTTGTTTTGTTTTTCAGTTCTTATAAAAAATTATAACCTTCCTCAATACATGTGTACAGGATACCTTCTGAACTGCAATAAAAAGCCTCAAAACAATTCCTGAGAAAAACAATAAATAACTATTGTTAAACTCGACAACAATGTTAAAGGGACTGTCCCAGGTTTGCTGTAACTGTTAAGATGTTTCGTATTAACAGAGAATTTTAACGACTATATAGAGGATACTCCCCGAGTGTCTTGTGATATTATTATTTATCAGCACTCGTGGATAAAGTATAAAATCCGAGGATTTTTATACTTTTATCAACGAGTGCTGATAAATAATATCACAAGACATTCGTGGGGTATTCTTTTTATCATCCATTATCACTTTTCATTTACTACAGTGTAAACAATGTCAGTAATGTGGGTTGAATGTCAGTATATTTGGCAGCGGTATGATAAAAGTGCATATTAAATACAGTTTTCTGCATAAAATATTACTGGCTTTATATTAATTGTATTTCTAATCATCTTATTGTTTGTACTAGATCAAACTCCATTTTATTTCCCAATATACATACACTATGTTTTCATACATATAAAATTATTGGAAAACCAAATCCTGTTTGAGCTACTTACAAATATTTGAAAGATAAAAAAAACACCGACATTCTAAACAAAAATCGTATATTAGAAACTCAGGACAGTCTCTTTCACTTAGACAGATATTGTCAATGTTTTAGCACTGGAATTACGAAGTTACTCACACAACTAAAACCCTAGAGGGGCTGTTCATACTTATCAACATTGTTTTACGACCATTCAAACCATACTTGTTTTTTGGTACTCGCCTCCCCCACTCCCACTCCCCCCTTATAAAAGCAAACATCAATATAACCAGTAACATGTTCTTCAACATGTTTTGTTTGCTTAAAACCGTATGCTGGAACTAATCCTCATTAACGTATCATTTGTACACTCATAACAATCTTGATAACAGTGAAAGGCCCCTTTAGATGGCTCGAAGGACCGCAATATGCAGAAATCACTTTTCTTTGTACTTAAACTTTAACAGTGTAACGTAACAACATGATTTAGCTTATTTCATCCGCAGCTTCCATCTTTCCACCCATCACTCCATCTCTCGTTCACTTGGCGGCAGTCAAACTCGGGTTTCCCCAGCTTTTTGTTCACAGTGTTGTGAAGTCGACAAAGCCACTGAGACAAATTGTCCTGACTGGAAACACCGGTAGGACTCCCGCTTCAGACTGAAAAAACAACAACACAAAAACATATTTGACTCTATATTGTTCAGCTACAATTAACATATTGTTAAGTCTGTATCACACCAGAGTATATGTAAAAAAAAAGTGCAGTCAAACTTCTATAACTAAATCTTGAAGGGGACGAGGAAATAGTTCGAGTTTCAGGGAGTTCGAGTTTTTAATATCAATATATATGAGTTCAAATTTGAAACTGCATTGCAGCTGGTTGATTTCACGTAATATTGTAAGTGTGCACTTCGCTGCCTACCTCTGAATTCTATGCATCCCTATGCATCTATGAAGTAAACCAGACTGTGTCTGTAATTATTATGTAGCGAGGCTCTCCACCACGTACGAACACCTACAACCAAACATAGGATCATTTCATTCCGCTTAGTCGGCAATCTATTATTCTGTAATTATCACCTTAATCCTCAACAGCCAAGACCACCAGAGACAGGCGCGCTTCGCATGATTGACATGATTGACAATACATTCGGAAACGACAGTTTGATCAATCCACATGCATCAAGTTTTAGAGATGCATACTCTATTAAATCTTTATGGCAGGACCAAAGAATTAGGTCGAGAGATCGAAGTTATCGAGAGACTGAAGGTGGAGTTATCGAAGTTTGACTGTATATTTGAAAATAAAATAAAAGTTTGATGACTAGAAAAGTCTTACATATACTGACAATGATATTCTAAAACAAACTTTCCAAATATATTTAAAATGTCACTGAAAAAGTTCTGTTAGTCTATAGATACAAGGCTCGAAATAGTGGCCTGTGACCCCCCCCCCCCCCCCCCCCCCCAAAAAAAAAAGAAAAGAAAAAAAAAGCCATTGTTTTTCAAGGAAGGAAATGTTTTATTCAATGACGCACTCAACACATTTTATTTACGGTTATATGGCATCAGACATATGGTTAAGGACCACACAGGTATTGAGAGAGGAATCCTACTGTCACCACTTCATGGGCTACTCTTTTCAATTAGCAGCAAGGGATCTTTTAAACGCACCATCCCACAGACAGGGTAATACATACCACAGCCTTTGATATGCCAGTTGTGGTGCACTGGCTGGAACGAGAAATAGCCTAATGGGCCCACCGACCGAGTGCTTTACCACCGGGCTACGTCATGCCCCCTTTCTTTCAAGAGACAGATGCATGTTTGATTATGTCATCTGCTTTATAGATTGTGATTCTGTTACATTTTAATTCCATAATGTTCTAAAATACACATGTACATCTTGGAGGTCCATATTTTTCATACACTGTCCCAAACTCTCCTCTCACACTATACTGTCTTATTTCAAGCAGGCCATAGTTTTTCACTGCAGGCCATATTTCTTTTAGCCTGGCTACATTTGTATTTCTAAAAACTATCAACAAGCCATATTTTATTTGCTATTTTGAGACCTGAGATATAACTTATAGTGGCAGCAAATTCAGAGCAGTCTTCTTAACATACATATACAGTAAAACCAGTATTAAAGGGACATACCTTAGTTTCAACCCATGAAAATTAACTAAACTTAACACTAAGTTTAGTTAATCTACAAACCTGTAACACATTTGTTTTTTAAAATATGAGAAATGCATTTTGTGATATTAAAAACACCAGGATGACCATAAACACTTCGAATGTACAGAAATTGATAATCTAAACCATAAAATCTAAATAAAGTATGCATTCAGTTATTAAAAACGGCTATAATAGTAAACAAATATCCCTTAGTGTTTAAAAACTTGGGTAAGTCCCTTAAATATAATATGCAGTGAAAGTCATAACTCTGTACAAGGCATCTGAAAGACAAAACAATTAGTGCAGTGAAAGTCATAACTCTGTACAAGGCATCTGAAGGACAAAACAATTAGTGCAGTGAAAGTCATAACTCTGTACAAGGCATCTGAAGGACAAAACAATTAGTGCAGTGAAAGTCATAACTCTGTACAATTGAGGCATCTCAATTTCAAGGATTCTCAGTGACAAAACATTGCCTGCTTTTATCTGTAGATAGTCGACTCGCAGAACATAAACGATCTCATCTTAAAATGGCTTCGCTCCCAGATGGCGATTGTGTCCCAGGAGCCGATCCTAATGGACACTAGTATAGCAGAAAACATCGCCTATGGAGACAACTCACGGGTTATCGATATGGACGAGATCATTGCAGCCGCCAGGAAGGCCAATATTCACAACTTTGTGCAAAGCTTACTCGAGGTAAGCCGCGTTTAAAAATCAGGGCCTCGTTTTACGAAGCGATCATAGTACTAAGATCACCTTAAGAGTATAAGGAATGTAGTTATGCACTTAAAGGTAAACTAAAACAGTGAGCCTTGTGTTGGAAAGATGCATACCCGGACCACCAAAACATACTGGCACTTTAATGATGTATATTATTACAGAACATAGCAATGCATGACTATTTCATCATCCCGGAAAAACAGGTAGATTTGTTTCTCTGGTTCTAAGGCTCATTCCTGACATAGGGCATATTCACTGGAATGGAACAAAATGGCTGCGCCCGTTACCTCTAATAGCTGTCACATTTAACCGTTTTATTAATTAACTATAATAATATACTTGTTGATATTAAGCAATAATGTGCATTATATATCGTTGAATATGTATACCAGTCCAAAAGCCTTACTTAAGCATTCCTTTAAGATGATCTTAACGCCAATATCGCTTCGTAAAATAAGTGCCTGATCGGCATGAACCGATGGGGGGGGGGGGGGGGGGGGGGGGGGGGACTGGGAGAGGGGACTTTGCCTATGTACGAGACTATGTAAAAACACATTTATTACACTCTATATAAATAAAGATATAAATCAGGCTTGGGCCTCTCCCCACTAAAGACTGTGCCACCTGCACTAAAGAATTCTCTCTCTCAACAAATTGTCGAAACAACACCAAATAGCCGTAGTTAAAAATGTGCTGAGGTGTTGTTAAACAAACATTCCTTTCCTTTCTCTCATTCTCTAGATCAAAGAAAGAAATGTTTTATTTAACGACGCACTCAACACATTTTATTTACGGATATATGGCGTCAGACATATGGTTAAGGACCACATAGATATTGAGAGAGGAAACCCGCTGTCGCCTCTTCATGGGTTACTCTTTTCGATTAGCAGCAAGGGATTTTTTATATGCACCATCCTACAGACAGGGCAGTACATACCACGGCCTTTGATGTACCAGTCGTGATGCACTGGCTGGAGCGAGAAATAGCCTAATGGGCCCACCGACACGGATCGATCCCAAACCGACCGCACATCGAGCGAGCGCTTTACCACTGAGCTACGCCTTTGAGTATCAATAAAATAACGATTCCTTTCTTTCATTTTAGGGTTATGATACAAATGTAGGCAGAAAGGGGACACAACTGAGTGGAGGTCAGAAGCAGAGAATTGCTATTGCTAGAGCTATTGTCAGAAATCCGAAAATACTTATTCTGGATGAGGCCACCTCTGCCCTGGACAGCCAAAGTGAAAGTGTCAGTAGAGATCTTTGTTTACTGTGTTGTCACCAGAGACTGTTTTCCTATACTTACAAATGTATATTACATTGTAATATCACTCTGCCTCCTTTCCTTTCACTCCTTGGAATTCCATGCATCTTATTTCTTCCTGATTTGAAAGCACCTATATTTCATTTACTGTCCACCTCCACATCCCAGCCTTGTCTCTTCAAACGTGCAGTTACTGGTCTCTTCTGGCCATCTATGCTATTTCCCATCAAATTTAGCTTAGTCTGACCATTTGAAACTTTGAAATAAAATGCTTAGAGTCACGTTTTCAGAGCAATTTAATGTTGTATATTGTGGATAATGAATTTAAAAGAGCCAAAAAAGTTATTAAAAAATCAGGGCACTTAAACAGACGGAACCCTTTCTGGATTTTCCAATTGATTCCTTAAAAAGATCTACAGCATTCATTATTCCAATTGCAAATCCACAGTACTGGTCAGTATTCATCATTATTTCAGCTACTCGCAATATTCGCAGTATTTTGATTATTAATCATGTTACAGATTGATAGAGCACGGGCCTGATATGCAACATGTTATGGAATCAATCGCCTTCCTCGAGTACAAATCCCCCATCACATATAATGTCCCACGACTGGTGCATCAAACACCATGGTGTCTACTGTCCTGAATATGAAAAAAAATGTATTCTTTAATTTTCAGTAGTAGTAGCCTGAATGGGTGGGATTTGGCTCAGTCGGTAGAGCACTTGCCTAAGGTGCATAGATTGCAGGATCGAATCCCCCGAGGTAGACCCATTCTCTGAATGTTTTTCCCTCATCCCACCCAGTGCCCCACAAATGGTATATCACATACCGTGGTATGTTCTGTTGTGTATATGGGAAGGTGCAAATAAATGATCTTTTGTTGTTAATGAAACACTTCAACAGGATTTCCTCTGAAAACTGTGTCACAATGACCAAATGCTTGATATCCAACAGCCAACGATTAATAAATCAACATGCTCTTGTAGTGTCCTTGAACAAAACTATCTTTTAACTTTTTCTTGCCCATGTTTCAGGTTGTCCAGAAGGCCCTAGACGAGGCGCGAGCTGGTCGTACATGCATTGTAATCGCACACCGACTGTCCACCATACAGAACGCTGACGTCATTGGGGTGCTCCAACAAGGGCATATGGTGGAGTTTGGATCATATTCAGAACTCATAGAAAGGAAGACAGTCTACTACAGAATGCACAGTGCTCAAAAGAGAAAGAAATCGTCGTCATCTGATGATGATGAAAACGTTTAGAAACAATGATGAGGTGAACAGTGTTAAAACAAAAGCATCTTCTTCTGATGGGATTAAATACCACAAACATACTACTATAGGCAGTGGTACAGTGTTAAAAATAAACAAGAATAAATCTTGTTTTGATGTGAAAGTTTAAAAAGTTAAAAATAAAACACTACTATAGGCTGTACAAAGCTTAAAAAAACAACAACAAAAAACAACAAACAATTAATGTCAAATTTGAGAAATAATGGTTTTAAATTAGTCTGTTCAATGCCCAAATAAAAAGTTAAAGTTTGTTTTGTTTAACGACACCATTAGAGCACATTGATTAATTAATCATCAGCTATTGGATGTCAAACATTTGGTAATTCTGACTCGTAATCAGGATACATTTTTTCTAATGCAGCAAGGGATCTTTTATATGCACTTTCCCACAGACAGGAAAGCACATATGACAGCCTTTGACCAGTTGTGGTGCACTGGTTGGAACGAGAAAAAATCCATTCAGTTGAATGGATCCACTGAGATGGTTCAATCCCGCGACACAAGCACATCAGGCAAGCACTCAACCGACCGAGCTAAATCCCGACCCCTAGGCTGTTTATTGCCCAGAATAAATAGTTAAAAGTTTTTGTTTAATAACACCACTAGAGCAGATTGATTAATTAATCACCGGCTATTGGTAATTATGACTTGTAGTCATCAGAGGAAACCTGCTACATTTTTTTCCATTAGCTGCAAGAAATCTTTTATATGCACTTTCCCACAGACAGAAAAACACATACGACAGCCTTTGACCAGTTGTTGTTCACTGGTTGGAATGAGAAAAATCCCAATCAGTTGAATGGATCCACCAACGTGGCTTGATCCTGCGATGCAAATACACATACAACGCTCTATGTAATCAATTATTCTGCAGTGAAGTACTAGTGTGTATGGGTGTTACAATGATAAAAAAACAAAACACGGAAAATATATTAGTATATAAATTTAATTTTTGTCTTTTACATCGATATTCATTAATAAATTGGCCAGAGAGATGACCACCAAATCAACAACTATTTGCATGTACATGAAAGTATCTATGTAATAAAATAATAATTTTGGACTATTTTTCATGTGAGTGATTTTTGGCGTGGCGTGGTCATCGCTATCATATAGAAACGATGCTAATTTGTCAACCATAAAATTGTTTTGATATGTCTGTTACCTGGTCTGTTGCCTGGACCATAATAAAAACACACACATGGAAAACAGACCTTACACATATAACATATATCAACAAAAGTACCGGTGAGATACATGATACACTTGTCATGAGTTTGATGGAAAACCATAGATATTAATGAATATGTTATGGGCATTATTCAAATCTAATTATGTGAAATTTTTGTAATGCATGAACAGTTTGTTTTGGACCAACAACTGAAGATACTGGATCCATTGGAGAAGGTTCTGTCTGATTAATGAATTTCTGACTTCTTCAAAGGCTAAAAACTATTTTCCTATAACGTACAGAATATAGACAAATTATTTGATTTATTTGTATCACAGTGACCTAGTAATTGTATGTGACACACCACCATCCCAAGTTGTTCCTACATTTGAGGTTTGATGGTCCTGTATGCAAGATATGGTCTGGACAAGGATTTACTGTTATGTGCAGTAGACCGTGAAAAGTAGGTCACAGTGACCTAGTAATAGTATGCAACACACCGCCATCCCAAGTTGTTCCTACATGTGAGGTCTGATGGTCCTGTATGCAATATATAGTCCGGACAAGGATTTACTGTTATGTGCAGTAGACCGTGAAACGTAGGTCACAGTGACCTAGTAATGGTATGCGACACCCCCCACCCCCCATCCCAAGTGAGTTTTGATGGTCCTGTATGCATCTGTATGCAAGATGTGTTCCGGACAAGAAAACGTTGACAGACGTATGTACGGACGGACGGACAACACCATACCATAATACAACACATCACAGATGGGCATATAAAAACAAATATACAGTGAAGCCTGACTAAAACAGACCCAGAAGAAACCAGAATCCTGTTAAAACTGGGCAGGTTTCATGGTCCAAAATTTTCTAAATTTGGAAATGCAACCCTCTAAACATCCAATCCTGTCTAAACAAGATAACATTAGGTCCCGGTCCCCAATGTGATCCTATTTAGACAGGTTTCACTGTAAATATATATATATATAACAATATGGTACCCGACCAAATAAAAATAAACCACACCCAATAAACACCAAAATTATTTATGGGATAAATCAAGTACAACTTGTACTTTTATTACAGAGTAACTCAGTATTCTTTATTATTTCAGGGTGCGCTTGATTAATTTCTGTGTGTATAGTTTTGAAAATTACATCAGACTGGGATGTTCGGCCAGTCAGACCTTTCCAAGTGATCAAGAACATTATTCATTCATTAATTTCTATATAACATTTAAAATTTAGCATTGTGTAATTAATGCCTGGGATATATATTGGTCATTATATGACAAATAAATTTATGATAAAATAAGGCACTTGTAAATCAGATACATTTTCTTGATGTTTCATCACAGTATTATATAGGTGTCAGTTTACATTGGATTTCATTGTCCATTTTCTCATAGTACGGACTACTGACAAAAACTGCCAAGTATGTCTATTTCTTTAGTGTTTCCATTGGTTCAACTTTCAATTCTGCTGCCAGATCATTCTGAAAAACAAAATACAATTAGGATATCACTTGTTTCTGTTTTATACCTCATGGGGATATCATCTAATTGAAGCTGGATAGTTGGAGGACCACAGTGCCATAGAATTGAGTTGGTCATTTGCCTATCAATTGTTAATCAAACATTATCTCCTGGAGAAAAAACCCAAAAGAAATAGGTGATCTTCATTGTAAAATGTATTTTTTCAGATTTCAACTTCGTTTTTCTGTTTGTTCATGTGTAATATTAACAAGTTCTTTTTTTGTAACAAACTACAAACTATCTTCTTGCATAATGGTAGGTGTGTTGGGAGTTGTGTGTGGAGTAGAAACAAATGTTAAGATTTGTTTTGTTTAATGACACCACTAGAGCATATTGATTAATTAATCATCAGCTACTGGATGTCAAACATTTGGTAATTCTGACATGTAGTCATCAGAGGAAACCCCGCTACATATAAATAAATGAATGAATGAATGAATAAATAAATTATTTGAAAAAATAAAATATAATATTTTTAATAAAATTTATTAAAACAATAAAAATAGGAAAAACAGTGCAATGTTTTTCATATTAATTTAGTTTCAATACCAGTAGTTGGATACTGTTTGGAATGGGACCTTCCCCTACCCCCAACTATTTATTCCACTGAGGGGATCAGTCCAACGTATATTTGGTAACAGCTTAACCATTGTGCGAATACAGGTCAAAATAAAAAACCCCACTACATTTAATATATGCAGAAAAAAAGAAAAAAGAGTCAAATGTTGCAGTTAATTAAGTCTTATTTTGTAAATATGAATATCTTGACCCCACCCCAACCTCCAATGTTAGTGTTTTTAATTTCCATCTCCCTCTTTAGGAAACGTATCTGATTATGAGCAAAAACTTAGTGGTGGTAGTGAGGGGGGAGGGGGGGTAATTGCAAGCCAGGGCTTCTAGATTATGGTACCCCAAACCCCATGGCTAGTGATATTCAATGTTGTGCTTGTAAATAACTACTATTGCCATGCCCAATGGCTAGTGGAAAAAAACGAAGGTCAAATGTTGCAGTTAAAGTCTATTTTGTAAATATGAATATCCTGACAACCAATGTTAGTGTTTTTAAGCTCTACCTCCCTCTTTAGGTGACATATCCGATTATAACTATTATTTAGTAAAATTATATCAACTTAATGTAAAGTAGAGCTACATGTAGTTAATGTTTAATCGTGGCTGGTAAATTTTAAAAATCACTGATCCCATGGCCAATGGTTTTAAAGTAAATCCTAGAAGCCCTGGCTGGGCATAGCATTATCACTGAACCGTGGATGCAAGGTGTACATAGGTGTATTAGTAGATTTTATCTTTTGTTATTGTTTGTACATCATCAGGATATTTCATAGAACTATATGTTATTACATGTACTATTGTCTTGTTATGTAATACTGAAACAAAGAGTACCGGTGAGATACATGATACGCCTGTCAGGAGTTTGATGGAAAACCATAGATATTAATGAATATGTTACATGTGAAATGTTTGCAATTGGATGGATGGACAGTTTGTTTTGGACCAACTACATGTGAGGTTTGATGGTTCTGTATGCAAGATATGATCCGGATTTACTGTTATGTACAGAAGATCGTGAAAAGTAGGTCACATTGACCTAGTAATAGTACACAACACACCGCCATCCCAAGTTGTTCCTACATGTGAGGTTTTATAGTCCTGTATGCAAGATATGGTCCGGACAAGGATTTACTGTTATGTGCAGTAACCATGAAAAGTAGGTCACAGTGACCTAGTAATAGTACGCGACACACCACCATCCCAAGTTGTTCCTGCATGTGAGGTTTAATGGTCCTGTATGCAACTGTATGCAAGATATGGTCCAGACAAGGATTTACTGTTATGTGCAGTAGACTGAAAAGTAGGTCACAGTGACCTAGTAATAGTATGAGACACACCACCATCCCGAGTTGTTCCTACATGTGAGGTTTGATGGTCCTTTATGTATGCAAGTTATGGTCCAGATAAGAAAAAGTTAACAGACAGATGGACTGACAATGCCATACCATAATATGATCCATCATAGACGGGCGTATAAAAAAGGGGAAAAGGATAAAAGCAATTATGTCTGAAATAAATGTGATTTGCATGAGTTGGCCGGGTTACAGCAGGCAATATATTTCTTGGGGCTGCCTTTAGGCTAAAGATTATCATGGATACGTACAGCGTATTTGATCTGGTTTGGGTGGTAAGGTATTCCCCCTAGTTTCTCGCATTTGTCCATATGTTTCCTCTCTGGGTCTCCTGGGACTAGCACTTCCGTCTCACCTTCTGACTAAAACCCAAAATTAAACATTTAGAGACACCAATTTCAGTTATTTTTAAAATTATAACAAGAATCCTGTGGAATTAAATACAGTTTCCTGCCATAAGCTGTATTGTTCAATAAACAAATA
The DNA here is from genome assembly GCF_016097555.1 of Gigantopelta aegis. Lineage (NCBI taxonomy): Eukaryota > Metazoa > Mollusca > Gastropoda > Neomphalida > Peltospiridae > Gigantopelta > Gigantopelta aegis. The sequence goes on from NC_054707.1 coordinate 19,085,522, forward strand.
ACAGATAAATAATTAAGTAAGTATCAGTAAATAAATCAATAAATACAAAATAAATATTCACCGATGCAACTGTAAACCAAATTTTATGGTCTAGGTTTTACAGTTTGTGAGAAATCGAACACAAACATTTGTGTTTCTTTTCCTGTCCCAACTGCAATGTCCCACGGCATGTATATATCAAGTGCTGTGGTATGCACTGTCCTGTCTGGGGGAAAGAACATATAAAAGATCCCTTGCTGCTATTGGAAAAATGTAGCAGATATACTCTGAAGTCTTACATAAGAATTATACTGTAATACACTTACTGCTTCCATGTTTCTACAGTGAGTCATAAGGTCATTCATTCTGTCTGCAAAACCTGGTGCGAATGCATTCGGATCTATAGCAACAAAACACTGTCCCTGAAATAAAAAAGACCAATAAATTTAGAATTACATGTAAGTGTTTTTCTCTGCTGTCAACACTAACATAATGTTCCCGTTATCTATACTATTATTCAGTTGTAAAAAAAATCTTTCTTTTTTTAATAAATCAAGTTTCAAAATATTCTTATTTGCCAATCTATTATTAAAGGAGAAGGCATTCTATATTTTGTTTAATTTTTGTCATGGTTATTGTTCGGGAAAAACAAAAGGTATTTTTAAGGCTTGACTCTGAAAAGAAGCACGAGGGAATATTACCACTCAAAATGCACAATATACCTTCTGATAACTAAATTGAACGTAAGCATACAAGACGGGGGCAGGAGCAAAATACTTCTGGAGCAAAACCTGAAATTCGGTCAAAAATGGAGAGATATTCGGTCAAAATTAGCTAACTTAAGACCAATTTTATCATGTATTAATTTCCATCATTCTACCCTAAAAATTAGTTGCAATCCATGTAAAAATGGGTAGTGATTAGTTTGCAACCCTATATAGCTGTTTGGTAGCAATGCTAATATGAATAGATGCTGTTATCCAGATTCTGGCATTTTTGTTTAATTCAGGCATCCCCCCCACCCCCCAAAAAACCCACACAAAAACACCCAAAACAATTGCAGCCTGTATGCTTATCAGATTTACAAGCATCTTTTGATTTCCATTTGAAAGTATTATACAGCAATAGAATTTATATCAATACTTGTGGTCTAGAACTGCTCAGTGGCAGATCCAGAAAATCCATTTGGGGGTGGGGGGGGGGAGTGGGGTGGGGGGGGCAGTGACATGAGGCTGAATGCCAAGAGAACTTTAGGGCAGGTTTGGTGAGTGATCGTAAATAAATAAAAAATTAATATACAATAAAATTATAACTCACAAAATTTAGGGGGTGGGGGTGCCCCCCCCCCGATCTACCTCTGCTGCTCACTGGTTTCTATTTTTTCCTTCAAGATTAAAATTTAAGAAGGAAAGAATTGATTCCCACTCTACAGAATTAATTTTAAGATTTTTTTCCCCCAATGTTGTTGTATCTGTCATTTGTCGTGGTATAATTAAGATGTACAAAATAGCTCCTTAGAAATGAAAGTAAGAGGAATAATGTTTGTTTAATGTTTTGCCACACATTTTAAATTAAGGCTATTTTCACCTTAGCTGAAAAACACTGTCAGAGCCTATACAGGGGCGTAGCGTGATCTGGACCTGGGGTGGGGGGGGGGGGTGGGGGGTGATTCGATTATGAACCAAGTGGATCCTTTTTCTATTTTGTTTTTACACCACCAGAAACTCCATATGTATAAACCTGTATGTTTTAAACCTGAAAGCAGACTATTTGCTTCAGCAGGGGGGGAGGAGTTCATCCGAACCCCCTCCCCCCAGCCTACATTTGTGTATGCCCCTACTGTATAACACCTAATATATAATAATGATTTGCCATTTGTCATCAAAGATCCACTTACAGATGTCTCAGGCAATTGTCTGACTCACAAGATTTGCTGGTTCTGTCGATGACTTCCATTTCCTTACATTGGGTCCGAATGCACTGCCTCCGAGAATGCCACAAAACACCTCGACCATCATGCCCAGGCCATATCCTTTGTAACCACCTGCACAATACACAGCAGTTTAGACACATGTACCAGGTTATTGGTCATCAGCAGGTTTTTTTTTTTTTTTAAATGTTTTATTTAACGATGCACTCAACACATTTTATTTACGGTTATATGGCGTCGGATACACACATATATTGAGAGAGGAAACCCGCTGTCGCCACTTCATGGGCTATTCTTTTCGATTAGCAGCAAAGGATCTTTTATATGCACCATCCCACAGAAAGGATAGTACATACCATGGCCTTTGTTATACCAGTCGTGGTGCACTGGCTGGAATGAGAAATAGCCCAATATGGGCCCACATCAGGTGAGCGCTGTACCACTGAGCTACGTCCTGCTCCATGAGATGAATGAATGAATTTATCTAAAACATCGAACAAGATATTAAATGGATAAAGCTATATACAAAATTTCACAATTAATGTCCTCAAACACTGTAAAAAAAAGTTTGCAAATTTGTGTTCATATCTCCTAAGTTCAAGGGCCATAACTGTGAAAAAAATGGGTAAATTACCACAAATGACAATCTTGATCTATAATAGTACACGAAAAATCTACGCGGAGTCGTACAGTTTGCACATCGTTTTTTCGGTTGCATGAACCAAAAAATAATTGCGGTCAATTCTTAAATACACAAAATTTCAGCTCAATATCTCGAGGCATTGTGAAAAAAAAATCTTAAAGTCTATATGTGGGATGAAAGGAAGGAAGGAAGGCAGGGTTTCTGTCAGAGGGTAAAATGTATGGCTAATACCAAAATGTTTTGGTAGATTTTATTTTTTTAAAGTTAACTTTTTGATCAAATGAATTACTCTTTATCATTACTGTATGATTAACTTAACCCATTTTCTTTCCTGGGGAGGCCCCCCCCCCCCCCCCCATATTCCATGTTGACTGTGGTTGCATTCAAATCCATAGCATCATACCCAAAATTTTCTTTCTGGCAGAAACACTGGAAGGGAGGGAGGGAGGGAGGGAGGGAGGGAGGAAGGAAGGAAGGAAGGAACGAAGGGAGGGAGGGAGGGAGGGAGGAAAGAAAGAAGGGAGGGAGGGAAGGATGGAAGAAGGAAGGGAGGGAGGGAGGGAGGGAGGGAGGGAGGGAGGAAGGAAGGAAGGAAGGAAGGAAGGAAGGAAGGAAGGAAGGAAGGAAGGAAGGAAGGAAGGAAGGAGATGAACCTATAATCCCCTCTGGTTGGACTGGTAGGGGACTAATAGCTCAGTGAGTGTACTGAGAAGAATCCATCCTAAAACTATTGACAGCTTTGATGACAAATATCATCAGACAAATACATGTGGCCATAGAGGTAAAGGAAATGGTTTATTTAGTGAACAGTACATGTAATAATGTCATGAGTTGTTGTCGTCTACATTTTACATGAGCAGTGAAACTGGATCACACCAGGAAATGTTTTATTTAACGTCGCACTCAACACATTCCATTTACAGTTATATGGCGTTGGATATATGGTTAAGGACCACACAGATATTAAGAGAGGAACCTGCTGTCGCCACTTCATGGGCTACTCTTTTTTGATTAGCGGCAAGGGATCTTTTATATGCACCATCCCACAGACAGGAAAACACATATACCACAACTTTTGATATACCAGTCGTGGTGCACTGGCTCGAGCGAGAAATAGAACAATGAGTCCACTGATGGGAATCGATCCTAGATAAATCGCACATCAGGTGAATGCTTTACCACTAGGCAACGTCCTGCCCCTAGAGGTGAAGAGAAATAACTCTTGCACAAACCCAGAACAAATAGGGGGGGTGGGGGGTGGGGATAGCATACAATCTTACCACACTCTTCTGGACCTCCAAGTGGGTACAGACCACCCTTCGATACCACCCTGGCTGGCTCTTGACAAGTCTGAAAGAATAGGAATCTATCTTGAACAGTAAATAAACTGACCATGTTATTTTTCCAAACTAAATTAACATGGAAACAAAAATGTTGGATCACTTTTCTTTGCAAACCAAAACATTTAAAAAATAAAGCAATTTTTTTCCTTTTTTTTTTCTTCTTCAGAATAATGAATATTTGTGTAGTAAGGCCTCAATAACTGGCTATTTTATGTTTGACATACGGTAATTTTGAGATTCAGAGAACAAACCTGCCACCACCACACAGGCTATATAAAACAAGAGAAGAAGAAGTTTGTTTAATGATACCACTGGAGCACAATGATTAATTAATCATCGGCTATTGGAAAAAGAAACAAATGCTTTATTTAACAATGCACTCAACACATTTTATTTACAGATATATGGTGTCAAACATATGGTTAAGGACCACACAGATAATGAAAGAGGAAACCTACTGTCGCCACTTCATGGGCTACTCTTTTCGATTAGCAGCAAGGGATCTTTTATATGCACCATCCCACAGACAGGGTAGTACATACCACAGCCTTTTATATACCAGTCCTGATGCATTGGCTGAAACGAGAAATAGCCCAATGGCCCACCAATGGGGATCGATCCAAGACCGACCGCACAGCGAGCGCTGTACCACAGTGCTACATCCCTCCCCCATCATCGACTATTGGATGTCAAACATTTGGTAATTCTGACAAGTAAATCAAGGTAAATCAGAGGAAACCCGCTACATTTTTCCTAATGCAGCAAGGGATCTTTTATTATGCACAATCCCACAGACAGGATAGCACATACCACAGCCTTTGATATACCAGTCATGGCACACTGGCTGGAACGAGAAATAGCCCAATGGTCCACAGATGGGGATTGATCCCAAACCCGACCGCATATCAAGCGAGCACTTCACCACTGGGTTATGTCCCACCCCTATATAGCAAGAGAAAATATTTGTGTGCATTTAATAACTCACATCCAGTGATTCATTACACATTGTTTTGGCCCACTATTTTGCCTACAATAAACCAAGAGTGTTACATATATTTCTTTAGTTAAAATATTTTCAGTCACAGAATTGCAAGTAACATAAACAGGTAAGACAATTTGGGAACACAAAATAATACATGTATTTTAACATTCAATTTTATTTTAAAAACATATTTTCATGTAATTAAATGTCCTTTCCAATACCTTTCCATTTTCATCAACACCCCAGGTTGGTGGAATTGTCTCCCCTTTTCTGTCACTTATTTCAACCTGAAAGGGGAAAAACAACAACATTAGCACTTGTCAACAATGAACAATAAAAACAAATGTTTTATTATGCTTACTGCATTATTTTGTTCATATTTCTGATACATTCTTGGTGCTGAGATACATTTGGTCTGTGATTGGTCATAATTTCATGATCATGAAAATAAATTAAAATACTATGTAGTATGAAATGTTTTAATGTCACCATATATACATAAAAAAGGGAATTTTTGTTTGTCATCTTGAGTTCTGATGAATGGAAAGGAATGCACAGTTTTATACACTTGTCTTTGATTGTTTGTATTATGAAGGAAGGAAGGCAATAATTTATTTAACGACGCCTCAACACATTTTATTTACGTTATACAGCGTCCAACATATATGGTTAAGGACCACACAGATATTGAGAGAGGAAACCCACTGTTGCTACTTCATGGACTACTATTTTCGATTAGCAGTCAGGGATCTTTTATATGCACCATCTCACACAGGATAGTACATACCACAGCCTTTGTTACACCAGTTGTGGAGCACTGGCTGGAATGAGAAATAGCCCAATGGGACCACCGACGGGAATCGATCCTAGATGGGTTGTATTATGGTATGGTGTTGTCCGTCCGTAGGTGAACGTTTTGTTTCCAATGCACATCTTCCTTATCAATACATATAGGATAGTCAATCCTTGCATGCAAGTACAACAGCAGATGGTGGTGTGTCCCATACTTTAACTAGGTCATAGCGGCCTCCTTTTCGATGGAAGGAATTTTTTTTATTTAATGACGCACTCAACACATTTTATTTACAGTTATATGGTGTCTGACATATGCTTAAGGACCACACAGATATATAGAGGAAACCCGCTGTCGCCACTTCATGGGCTACTCTTTTCGATTAGCAGCCTTTGTTACACCAGTTGTGGAGCACTGGCTGGAACGAGAAATAGCCCAATGGGTCCACCATCGGGGACCGATCCTAGACTGACCATGCATCAAGCGAATGCTTTACCACTGGGCTACGTCCCACCCCTTTTTTCGACAAAAATCTCATGTACTCGTGTTAACTATATGGCTATCTGGTGCCTAACATGTGGTTATTTTGATATTTGGTCCATATACAGAGATAAAGAAAGGAATTCTGCTACCACCTATACAAACTACTTGATCCTACTGACAAAAACAGCAAGAGATCTTTTATATATAAATCCACTGTCCCATAGACAGGATAATACATACCACAGCCTTTGATTTGTGGATCACTGGTTGGGAGATGGAGAATACCCACTGGGGGCAATCAATCCTATGACTCACTGCACCTCAGTAGAAAGTTGTAATGATGTTGTTTGATATAGCACTTACTTTTCCTAAAGCTACAGATGTTGTTGCCATGTCCAATACAAAGCTGTCCCCATTCTTAGCGGGTGCAGCAAGTGTTATTGGGTTGGTCCCAAGTGCAGGCTGAAAAACAATAAGTAATAAGCAATCACTTTGGGGCACAATATGTTATGCAAACAATTTTTCTATTCACATGTTGGTAACACATATAATTAAAAAAAAATTGTGTCTATACATTTTACGGCACTCTGATTGGTCCAGAGGTGCTTACTTTTTTTTGTTCATATCTCGATGAACCGAAAACATTTAAGCCACACCTACTACCCCCATGAACCAAAAAATAATTGCGGTCAATTCTTAAATGAACTGCAAATCAGTTACATAGTGAATCAAATCAGTTACATAGTCAATCGTTACACATTCTGAAAATTACAAACTTTACCAAATATCAGAGAAACTGTTCACAAGTATTGAATTTGTGGATTATTTTTATAATTAATTCTGTCTAATCGTAAAATGAATTATTACCCCAGCAGCCACTCCTCACTGGGGAAATAAAACATTATATTTTCTCACTGACAAATTATCATGCATTGGTGTAGCAAACAATATTGGACAATTTGGCACTTACATAGATATAATTACTGGTTACTGTCTTAAGATATCGGCTTTATACTGTGAAGGTTAGAATGGCAAATGCAGCGAAAGCTGATATCTTAAGACAGCAACCAGTTATTTCTTTTATCCTGCAGTCCTACAGGAATAGTAGGAAAATCCTTTTTTTCTCCATTTTCTCCATCGAGTATCGTCAACCTAGTAAGGCTTTTGTCATCATACAAAATACATGACGTAATTCTTTATAAGACGCTAGCTACATTCTGCCACATTCAAAAAGCGTTTTTAAACTTTAATTCAAAAATGAATATACAAGTTTTGTGTTGTTATCACAAAACTAAATGTTATTTGTGTATACTGTACTTGAAACAAATGATTTAAAGAGTATTTTTACTTGAGTCAAATCGGGCTTATGTCACATGACCTATATTTTTGGTCACTGACCAAAAATATAGAGATTTATCTAGTCATCATATCTTGCCAATGTATACAGTGGGATAAAAACCAATAACTTTGTCTGCACTAAATATGACATCATTACGATTTGGAAAACATACGCAATGATGACACATATATGTAGTTTAAAAAATGTGCATTTACATCACTTAGTTTTTATTGTTACATTTGGCATCGGAATCAAATTCATCTTCATGTACAACTTCTGAAATGATTTGATTCGAGTTTAAATAAAGCGTTACATTAGGACTTGAGTGGTGTGGTATTATAGATAGCATTTTAGTCATTTTGCGTAATGGCTGGCCATGATTTTCAGTCATTTCGCGAAATGCCTGGAATTTTCAGTCATTTCAGTCATTTCAGTCAGTCATGTAGCAATACAGTTTGTAAAGTGGTTTACATCATTTCTATCTACATGTACATACGGTAGTATGTAAAAAAAAAAATAACGAGAGTATTTTTTTTCTAAGACTCTATGTCAGGGGCCTATTTCACAAAGGTCTCTTAGGCTCTGCTAGACAACAAAGCATCCTCTTTGCAAGTCTTTTAGCATTGCATTGCGAGATCGCAAAGTTGCGAGAGTTTAGTGAATTAGGCCCCTGAATTACATGGTACTAAATATTTGATATATAGATCAATGTACTCTAATCATTAGACTAAAAGAAAGATAGAAATGTTTTATTTTCTGACGCACTCAACTGCTAATCGAAAAAGAGTAGCCCATGAAGTGGTGACAGTGGGTTTCCTCCCTCAATATCTGTGTGGTCCTTAACCGTATGTCCGATGCCATGTGTTGATGAAATGTGTTGAGTGCGTTGTTAAATAAAACATTACTTTCTTTTTCTTTCATGTACAGGGTGAGCCCTGTTAACGTGGGTTTGAAAATCAGATGTATGTATTTGTTAATGATAAGAGCAGGGCTTCATCGAATCAGCCATGGGATCAGTGATTAAAAAAATTTACTAGCCACAATTAAAAATTCACTAGCCCTACTTTACTTAAATTAATACAATTTTACTAAGTAATAGTAATAATCAAATATGTCACCTAAAGAGGGAGACAGAGCTTAAAAACACTAATATTGGTGGGTTGAGGTGGTGGCAGGATATTCATATTTACAAAATAGATTTAACTGCAACATTTGACCCAAAAAAATTCACTAGCCATCGGGCATGGCAATAGTAGTTCTTTACTAGCCCAACACTGAAAATCACTAGCCATGGGAGTGGGGCTACCATAATCTAGAAACCCTGTCTGGCATGGTAATAGTAGTTCTTTACTAGCCCAACATTGAAAATCACTAGCCATGGGAGTGGGGCTACCATAATCTAGAAACCCTGTAAGAGATTACCTTTTTAGCCCTGGTAGGCACCATAAATGGAGACGTATTGGTGAATGCCATTCCCTAAAAATAAATAGTAACATGTTACATGTGAATATTATTCATTTTGGTAAAAAAAAAAATTACAATTCTAATACAAATGCAGGCATCCATAACTACTGTGGGTATAAATTTATACATCAAGGCTGTTCAATGAATTTTGATTGCTTTAAAAATGTTCTTGCCAATTTTATCTGACCAACATGTAACTGCAGAAGTCACAGCAATACTGAGAATAGTGTGTAAAGTTGTTCACATGGTTTCAATATAAATGTAGTTATAATGAAAATAGATGGTTCTCAAAGAACAAAAATGGCTGAGGTAATAAATAGAATTATTACCCATATGGTTATAAATATCTTGGTACATATCAAAGTGATACGTCCCACTAGAACGCCAAGTAGGACGTAACACTTTTGACGTCACAGGATGACATCATCAATTAACGCACTACAACCTCACAGAAACGTCAACAAAATGGGATGAGTGATATAAATTAAGATCAACTATGGGTAATAAATAGGATATTAAACTTGGTACCATTTCGTATCATGTTTATGTCCCTCGTGAAATAATTTTCATTGTCACTCGCCAAAGCTCGTGAAAATTGAAAATGATTTCACTCGGGACATAAACATGATACAAAATGAAAGCTCGTTTAATATCTTATAATAATAAACTCAGTACCAGATGCTATCAAATTTATGTCCCGAGTGAAATAACTTTCAGTTGTCACAAGCATTATTTGATAAGAACTGGTAACTCGTTTATTATCCTCCTCCAATTCTTAAATGGCTAACCATAATTTAACCTAGGCTAAGTTAGGGCAGAAGTTAATCACTCTACTTTTTTTCTTCTCACAACAAGGTTTGTAACAGTAATTGAATACATTATAATAATTACTGATATCCTGTGACTGTCCATATTTATTTTGAGGCACAATTTACAATAGCACTACCATATTTGTTTCTAGGGTCAATACATTTTATTTTGAGGCACAATTTACAATAGCACTACCATATTTGTTTCTAGGGTCAATACATTTTATTTTGAGGCACAATTTACAATAGCACTACCATATTTGTTTCTAGGGTCAATACATTTTATTGAAACAAACAACAAAAGCAAAGGGTTTTTTTTTTAATATGTTGAACATCAGCCATACATCATTTTTCTTTCACAAATATATTTTAGTCATTTATGTAGCTAAAATGATATATTTTAATTAAAACAATGAAAATGTAAATATAACAAACCAGAAAACCTTCCTCAAGTGCCATCATAGAGTACCAGCCTGCTATTCCAAAATGATTTGATCCTAATTAAAAAAAATTATATAACCTTTAATAAATGAAAGCATTATTTGCATACAACGTTAGAAGGTACATGTACCAGTGACCAAACATAAAAACAAGCATTCTTTGAATGCTGCAAAAGCAATATATTCCCAAAATGTCAAGGGCCACAACACTGTCAATCATGGATAATTCCATGTTTGACAGAGTTATGACCCTTGAATAAATTCCCATAAAAGTCAAAACTTGATCTGTAACGAGATTGCTATATAGTCTTAATGTATTATTTGACATCTGGAGGGCCTAGACCTCACCTGTCTACCCGCATGCACCCCCCCCCCCCCCCAACATCGCCACTCTTGGCTCCTCTTGAATTATTTGAAAGCCCAGCCAAGTAGGAGTACTGTGGCATCTAGCCTTAAAGGGACATTCCTGAGTTTGCTGCAACTTTTAATATGTTATCGACTAACAGAGCCTTTTTAACGATTGTAATTACATATCAAATATATTTTTCTGCATAAAATATTAATGGCTGTATATTAAACGTGTTTCTGATCGTTCTAATATTTTTACTAGGTTAAAAAAAAAATATTTTCATACGTGCAAATTTACAAATATCAAGACGAACAGAAACACATTGAATATACAGGCACTGATATTCTAAACATGAAAATATATTTAATATGTAAGTTTAATCATAGAAATATTTCATTAATTGGAAACGTCTTACAATGCAACAAACTCAGGAATGTCCCTTTAATAATGTATTATCATTTATTTTTTTAAACAATATTTATTAACGTTTAACGTTTGGGATTGACCAACAGGCGATACCTATATTAAGGTCTCTCCCTACATTTTACAAATACAATTTTTACAAAACATAGCAGACAAAACAATAGTTGTGAGAAAAACAATCACACACAATGCACGAGAAATGAACAGAAACAGGAGGACAGACAGAGAGAGAGAGAGAGAGAGAGAGAGAGAGAGAGAGAGAGAGAGAGAGAGAGAGAGAGAGAGAGAGAGAGAGAGAGAGAGAGAGAGAGAGAGAGAGAGAGAGAGAGAGAGAGAGAGAGGGAGAGAGAGTCAGAGAGAGAGAGAATGAATGAATGAGAATTGTCAGATAATGTCAAAGCATTTGCTTGCAACAATAAACTGTTGAACCATTTTAAACATGTCAACGTTTTCTTGGTCATCAAAATTTGGATTTCCAAGTAAAAGCACTTTGTAATTTAAATTTGAGTAAGCAAATAGAAATTGAGCACGTTGTTTGTCATAGTTTTGGCAATGGAGTAAGAAATGTTCAGAATTCTCAATAGGATGGCCACAGGCACATATTAGTTGACATCTGGGTAGGCCTAGCCCTCACCAGTCTGCCCACATTTTACATCACCACTCCTAGCTCCCTTGAACATAGTATGCGTTTAGTTTGTCCTTACCACAGGCGACCACCCAGCCAATGCCTGACTCTTTCGCTTTTCGTATAGCTATTTCCATGCAGAACTTTCCAACCACTGGGCCTAAATAATAATTAAAAAAACATTAAGTATTATTATAAAGGTAAGAAACACATGTATACTGCAACATATTTCAAAGATATGTACTTCATTTGATATGCCAAGTGGATCAGTTAAAAATGTTATTGTCTGATTGGTTCTCATATAATAATATACATAATTTAAACATAATACTATCAATTAGAGGGCTATTCAAAAATAAATTTACACAACGCAAAATTTTATATATGTACTTCATTTGATATGCCAAGTGGATCAGTTAAAAAGTTGATTGTCTGATTGGTTCTCATATAATAATATACATAATTTAAACTTAATACTATCAATCAGGGGGCTATTCAAAAATAAATTTACACAATGCAAAACTTGGCATATGTACTTCATTTGATATGCCAAGTGGATCAGTTAAAAATGTGATTGTCTGATTGGTTCTCATATAATAATATACATAATTTAAACTTAATACTATCAATTAGGGGGCTATTCAAAAATTGTATATACATATATGCATGTACTTCATTTGATATGGCAAGTTCAAAATGTTTTTGTGTCCCAACTGGTTTTTAAAATAATAATACAAGGGCCGTAGCTAGGATTTTTTGTTGGGGGGGGGGGGGGGGGGAGAGAAACTGAGTAGTTAATAGTCCTTAAACGGTTAAGAAGAGAATTTTCTTTAAGTTTCTAAAAAAAATGTCCAGATTTTGCACCACCCCACACCCACCCCCGCTAGCTACAGCACGAATATACATAATTTAAACTTAAGTAATAATATCAGTAAGGGGCTGTTCAACAATATGTTTGTACACAATGCCAAATTTAATATTGTTTTTGTCAGCCCCTCACTCAAATTAACAATATTGTTAATACAACCAATGTTGCCATTCCCGTGTATAAAATTAAGTAATACTCTGATGAAAACCTTTTTTTTAAATCTGTATTTTTGTCTTGTTTCTTTGTAATACAAAGGGGTGGGACATGGCCCAGTAGTAAAGCATTTGCTTGATGTGCTGTCGGTCTAGGACTGATCCCTGTCGGTGGACCCATTGGGCCGTTTCTCATTCCAGCCAGTACTCCACAATTGGTGTAACAAAGGCCGTGGTATGTACTATCCTGTCTGTGGGATTGTGCATATAAAAGATCCCTTGCTGCTAATCGAAAAGAGTAGCCCATGAAGTGGCGACAACGGGTTTTTTCTCTCAACATCTGTGTGGTCCTTAACCATATGTCTGACGCCACATAACTGTAAATAAAATGTGTTGAGTGCATCGTTAAATAAAACATTTCCTTCCTTGTAATACACATCACCTATATGTGTGTATATTTTTCATCTGGACGTGGCAATTTATCATGGTCACTTGATCTGCAGCTTTTCTGGACTGTACATGTTTAATGTCATGAGTTATTGTCTTCTACATTTTACAGGGGGGTGGGACGTAGCCCAGTGGTAAACCGCTCGCTCGATACATGATCGGTCTGGGATCGAACCCCGTCGGTGGGCCCACTGGGCTATTTTTCGTTCCAGCCAGTGCACCATGACTGGAATATCAAAGGCTGCGGTATGTACTACTCTGTCTGTGGGATGGTGCATGTAAAAGATCCCTTGCTGCTAATCAAAAAGAGTAGACCATTAAATGGTGACAGTGGGTTTCCTCTCAATATCTGTGTGGTCCTTAACCATATGTCTGACGCCATATAACTGTAAATAAAATGTGTTGAGTACGTTGTTCAATAAAACATTTCCTTCCTGAATATGTATATGAAACAGATATTTATAATTTATTTAAAAGATTTGTAAATTCACTCTTTATTTGCAATAACTTGTAATCTTTTCTTTACTTTTTTCCAATTTTTATTTTAAACTTTAAAAAAAAATCCCAAATTAATAAAACATTTAAAAAATATTCATTACTTCCATTAGCTACCAAACCAAATGACCCACTATGAGGTTTAATATAGCAAAGAAAACATTTGTACAATAACATATCCACGAACAAATGAGCACTATATTATGGTTAATACAGAAAGGAAAACATTTGTACCCAACACATTTTATCCATCGATAAATGATCACTATTATGGTTAATACAGAAAAGAAAACATTTGTACCCAACACATTTTTTCCACTGAAAAATGAGCACAACATTATGGTTAATATGGAAAAGAAAATATTTGTTCCAAACACATTATATCCATTGATAAATTATCACTATTATGGTTAAAGGGACATACCCTAGTTTTTAAACACTAAGCATATTTTTTACTATTAGAGCCATTTTTGATAACTGAAATCATATTTTATTTAGATTTTATTGTTTAGATTTTATTTCCATACATTTGAAGTGATTTTGGTCATCCTAGTGTTTTTAATATCACAAAATGCATATTTTTAAAAACGCACATGCATGTGAGAAGTAACAGTTATGGAGTCAAGTTTTAGTCTATTTTTAGAGGGTATTTCACCATTTCAAAGTCACTCAATTGTAACTTTATCCAAATGTGTTACAGGTTTGTCGATTAACTAAAATTAGTGTGCATTTTCATGGGCTGAAACTAGGGTCTGTCCCTTTAATACAGAAAGGAAAACATTTGTACCCAGCACATTCTTTCCATCGACAAACGCCGTAGCAGCGGTTTCCTTGAGTATTTCCGGCTCCTGATCACTGACAGTCATTCCCGTCTTGATATCTTTCACATACATGTCTGAAAGTGAATACAAATCAGTATTAAAGTGACATTCCCGAGTTTGCTGCAATGTTTAAGATGTTACCAACTAACAGAGACTTTATAATGATCGTAATTACATATCAAATATATTTTTCTGCATAAAATATTAGCGGCTGTATATTAAACATGTTTCTGATCGTTCTAATATTTGTACTAGGTTAAATTTCATTTTATATCCTAAAATATACTTTTTTCGTACGCAGTGTTCGAGATTAACGGTATCCCGATATCCCGGGGATACCAGAATTTAATTTTGGATACCAGACTTCAAGAACCCAGTATCCCACCGGGATACCATATAATACTAATTTCTCAGGTGGGATACCAGATTTTGAAATGTTAGTATCCAACTGGGATACTGCCCAAATGTTTTAATCTCCAACATTGGTACATATGAAAATATTTGAGGACAAAATCCAGTTTGGGTTTCTTACAAGTATTAAGATGACCAGAAACACATTGAATATACAGACACTGATATTCTAAACAAGAAAGTATTTTTAATATGTAACTTTAATCGTAGAAATACTTTATTAATCGGAAACATCTTACAATGCAGTCAAACTCAGGAATGTCCCTTTAACAGCCAGTTACATGCATATATAATTAATTTTAAAGTATAAAGTTTGTTTTGTTTAACAACAACACTAGGGCACATTGATTTATCAATCATCCGCTATTGATGTCAAACATATGGTATAGTCTTAGAGAGGAAACGCACTACATTTTTCTTTTAGTGGGAAGGGATCTTTTATATGCACCATCCCACAGACAGTTACTGAGTATATAGCGCATACATGTACTACAGCTTTTGATAGGCCAGTCATGGTGCACTGGCTGGAACAAAAAATACTCCAATAGACCTCTTTCACATTCCACTGTGCATGTGCCTGTTGTGGGGTAACTCGAGGACGCAAACCACGAACTCACGCAAGATGTCGCTAAAATAGACCTGTGTACAAGTTGGGGAGCATAGAAATGTGAATGTCTCCATGATTAATTATTCTAACCCTAAAATTCTGTCGACATCAAACAAAACTTATTGGAGACATTTGTGAATTATTGCTCATCACGAAATAAAAATATTTGGTTGTTAACACCCGACAAACCATCGGTTCGGATTCATATGCAATAAATATCAGATATTGGCTGAAATAATATTAATGTGTGCGCGCGTGTATGTATGCAGATATTTATTGTATTTAACATGATTTAAATATTTATAAAGCATTATACAGATAAATACAGTGTTCTAGCTAGCAATAAATAGAGGGGTGCTGCGCCCTGCCACTGTTTTGTGCCGCCCTGCCGTGTTGTTTCCGCACCGCCCCTGATTATCGCTGCCCTACCCTAATTCATTGTCAAATAAAAATACAAAATCTTGCTTTCCTCTCAAAGTGTGTACAGTGTTGTTACAAGTCTGAATTCCCAACTAAAAAATGTTTGACAATACATTGTTTGGCCACAGTTGTGAAAGCCGACAGCAGTAACGTGGTATGTTTTTTTCTTTTCTATTGTTAGTCGATATGACTGCAGACGAGCGAACAGGCCGTCTTACAAAGCTTGAATGCGAAGTAATCCTCACACCGTCACGCACATAACCACACACCACTTAGCAAACACCTAGTTGAAAGTAGACCATCATGATCAACTTCGACAGAACGTCAAATGCGAAATATATTTTGATACGTAAATTTTTGAAAGTAATTTTTGCCTTTGCAAATACCCAGACCAAGATACATATAGTTTTAACTGATGTCAGTAGTCCTTATCAATGACACATTGATTGCATCTTTATAATATGGCACAGAGTAAACTAGCAACACTGGTTATTTGGTCTGTATAGACATAACTGTGTTTTGTTAAAAGCATGTCTGCAAAAGCTATTTAATGAAATCTATCTACACCTTGACATGCAATAATAGCCGTTTTTAAATGCAGTGAGCAACTTGTTACAAATATATCCTTATGTCAATTTTTTAATTTGTTTGTTCTTTTATTTATTTTTATTTATTTATAATCATTCTCCTTTTTTTTCATTTCTTGATTTCTTTTAATTATTTCATTTATTTATTTTAAATTACATTTGGGCATGATATTAAATGGTATAAATACTATATATAATAGAAAAAAGAATAGGATTTTTTAGGTGATCCAACCTTTTGTAAAACATTTTAATAGTTAAAGTTTGATTTTATTTAACGACACCACTAGAGCATATTAATTTATTAATAATCGGCTACTGGATGTAAAACATTTGGTAATTTTGAAATTTAGTCTTAGAGAAAAAAACACTACTTTTTTCCTTTAGTAGCAAGGGATCGTTTATATACACCATCCCACAGACAGGATAACACATACCACGGCACATACCAGTCATGTTGCACTGGCTGGAATGAGATTTTTTAAATAGTGTCTATATTTAGTTCATTAGTACAATAATATTGCAAACGGCGATGAATGTACTGTTTCATCAAACATCCAAATTTAATAATAATAAATTTGGGTTTAGAAATTGATTGTCCCCCTCCCTCCAAAAACGTTCTACATATATGCTATTTATGAATGTAAAAAATTTGATCATATCCAGCACTTGCCTCAAAAATAAGATTTTCGTGTTAAAAATGCCCTACAATTAAATTAGCGCCATGCCCAATCAAAATCCTATCTAGAACACTGATAAATACATTCAGGATTCTTGTCGGGATTTCTTTTTACCAAGTTATTTAAAATTGTGTTTGGTATTTGGAATAAAATTAAATGATACATATGAAATTTGAGCTATGGTACAATAAAACATTAGAATCAGGCCCGTAGGAACGATATCTGGAGTTGGGGGGAGGGGAGGGGGCACAATCTGTAGTGGAGGGACACAGTCTAGTTGGGAGGGGGGAGGCAAAAGCCATATTTTAAACCGGGTTTATAAATGTTGGGCTACAGTACCACCACCCCCCCCCCCCCCCCCCCCCCCCGACTTCTCGGTTGCTGCCGACCTGAGAATGGTCAGAAATGTAATTGTATTGCATTTACAGCTATTTAAATCCGAAGCAAGATATGCATTGTAAGTTTTATTTATAACAGATTAGACTTGAAGACAGCTTCATAATATGGCTACAGGATGGATCTCTTCATTATAAACTCATGAGGGTTTATTATGGGCAGTCATAAGATACTTCGTTTGAATGTTTGAAGCAAACATATTCAGTACCATGCCTTGGACGACGGACAATCAAACAAAAGTAAACAGGCCAAGTCTGAATTTAAGCCGAAATAATTAAAACGGTGAATAAAAAGAAGAAATAGGGCCTAATAAATAAATATATATTTTTAAAACTTTGAAAATACCAGATATTTCATATGAAGTTGTACATGACTAATATAAATGATGGTGAAGTAAAAATAAAGAAAGAATCAAACAAACAAAGAAAATAAATTGAATAATAAATAAATAAATAAATACATGTAAATAAATTTTTTAAAAATTAACCTTCATAAATACCAGATATTCCAAATGAAGTTGTATGTGACTGATATCAGTGACAGTAAAAAGTAAAATAAAAGAAATAAAGAAATATAATAAAATAAATAAATAAAATAAGATAAATAAAATAATAAATAAGCTACACACACACACACACACACACACACACACACACACACACACACACACACACAATAAGATAAATAAATATATGTTTTAAAACTGTAAATAACAGATATTATTTCAAGTGAAGTTGTATACATGTATTTTCAAGAATGTATACTGGTGGATGGGGGTGGGCAATGCTGGAATGGGTGGGGGAGGTGGTAGTGGGAGGGTGGGGGTAGGCCTAATACAAGGATAAGCTTCTAAAATCTAAAAAAAAAATAAAAAATTGATAGGCTAAAATGTTCTTTACAAAATCAACATTTATCATACTTTAGGAAGAACCTTATAAAAACAAAACATTGATGTTTGTTTTGTTTAACGACACCACTAGAGCACATTGATTTATTAAACATCAGCTGTTGGATGTAAAAAATTTAGTAATTTTGACACGTAGTCTTAGAGAGGAAACCCACTACATTTTCCCATTAGGTCAGGTCAGGTCAGGTCAGGTCATATGGCTTAATGTGGACATTCAGAGTAATTAAGCTGTTGTAGCACACACCTGTCATGAGCGCAGGTGTCGCCTTCTCTGTCCAGGACACGGGATGGGTTTGGGGTGGGTGGGAGGAAGGACTGCCCATGCTGCCAAGTGCAAGAGATCACCAGCAGCTCGACCAGTGTCAGTAGCAGGTGGGGTGCATTTCTGGTGCTAGTCCAATTTTTTTTATATTTGCACAGTTTTTATGAGGTATTTTGGTGCATAATTTGGAATGGTTCATCAAAACAAAAGGAGAACCTATTTGAGTAATTTGGACGTAGTTTGCCAAATTATAGCTTATACTGGAACCTTGCCTATTAGGGGCTGTCGTCCATTATTAGCAAAACAACCTTTTATATGTGCATCTTCCCACAGACAGGAATCAACATTCCACAGCCTTTGAAATACCAGTCGTGGTACACTGGCTGGGACAAGAAATAGCTCAATGTGCCCACCGAGAGGGATTGATCCTAGACTGACTGTGCATCAGGCGAGTATTTTACCACTGGGCTATGTTCTGTTCCCCTTATAAAAACAAAAATAAACATGGTAAATTACTGTCGTCATGTGAAAGGTTGCTAATTGCGAACAGCCACAAATAATTTGAAATGGGATGAAAAGGTGTCGCATTTTTTTTTACTGTCTGGGTGTGTTGATATACTGCTTATATGAGTTTTATTTGTAAACATTAACATTATTGGCAATAGGAATTGATTTGGTATGTTAGAACCTACAGTCTCTTCCATAGTTTGCATGGTACCAAAGAGAAAGAAAGAAATGTTTTATTTAACGATGCACTCAACACATTTTATTTACGGTTATATGGTGTCAGACATATGGTTAAGGACCACAAAGATTTTGAGAGGAAACCCGCTGTCGCCACTACATGGGCTACTCTTTCCGATTAGCAGCAAGGGATCTTTTATTTGCGCTTCCCACAGGCAGGATAGTACAAACCATGGCCTTTGTTGAACTAGTTATGGATCACTGGTCGGTGCAAGTGGTTTACACCTACCCATTGAGCCTTGCGGAGCACTCACTCAGGGTTTGGAGTCGGTATCTGGATTAAAAATCCCATGCCTCGACTGGGATCCGAACCCAGTACCTACCAGCCTGTAGACCGATGGCCTAACCACGACGCCACCGAGGCCGGTAGGTTCCAAAGAGAGTTCTGTGTCAAAGTTATGGAGTAAAAACAGCTGTGGCTTTGATTGGTTAATATATGATATTGATTATTTGTGCAAATACTATTATCCATTGACAATAAATATATACACTTTTATTAGTCATACAGTTGTTATGCAGTATATACCAGAGGTTGAAACTAATGCAGGATAACCCCAAAAATGGAACTGCAATTTTTATAAAAAATGACAGTTGCTAATAAAAACATGAATTAAATCTCTTAAATTTATGGCATTGGCGTAGGAAGTGCGGGGGAGGGGGGGAGAATGCCCCCCACTTTTCAGATATTTTGCTTCAGATTTGTTTTATAATAGTGTAAAAATGTGGCCCCCCCCCTCACTTTCTGGCACCTTCCTATGCCACTGATTGGTATGTGACCCCCCCCCCCCCCCCCCACCTCCATTTTCTTCAAAGTAGATTAGATGTGAGGTGCCACTTTTTATTGATGTACATTTCCTGGGTTAGTTCATCATGATTAACCTAGGCTAGAGTGTGAGTGCCTCAAGGTTAATCTTGATGAACTATTCCTGGGTGTGTTGATTCGCTGAGCTTATATCAGTTTTATTAGTAAACGTTAATATTATCGGCAATAGGAATTGATTTGGTCCATTAGAATCCATAGAGATTTGAATACTGTACCGGTTTAATTTTCACAACCTCAACAGGGCCCCCGATTCACATAAGTACGATGTTTGCAGGGTTGCAGTTAAACAACTTACCAAGTCTATTCAAACCATGGCTGTAATGTCCACGATTGTCGGCTGCAACCAACACATTAGCTAATGGTTCTGCGTGACTCGGTTTAGTACCCACTGCTGTCATGCAGCGGACGACGAAATCGAACAACTTTTTCAGCGGAACTACACTCTCCGTTGTAGCAGCAGCCATCTTAAAAGTCTGACCTATTCACCTAGGCTAGGGTCATCAGTGTCTCCTAGCACGAGGTTTCTCTAAGCGAACATATTCAGTTTTAAAATTATTCGCGTGCATTACTTAAGGTCCAAGGTCGATACTGTGGTCACAATATAAATAGGCCTACTAATACAGGCCCGTAGCCAGCATGTTTAGCGGGTGGGGGGGGGGGGGGTGTTGTCGAAATTTCAAGTAGACGAACTCACGAAGGCTCGGAGCCGTAGACGGGGGAGGGGGGGGGGAGGGGAGTCCTCAGATTGTTTGTATATATATATATATATATATATATATATATATCGTCCGATCCCCCGACCCCCCCCCCGAACACAGGCCTGTAATATATGGTTTGACTACACATTTAGATGTTACATAATACCGTAGTTACCCAAAATAATGTTTAATAATGCATTAAAAATATATATATTTTTTTTTTTTATAAT
The DNA here is from genome assembly GCF_016097555.1 of Gigantopelta aegis. Taxonomy (NCBI): domain Eukaryota; kingdom Metazoa; phylum Mollusca; class Gastropoda; order Neomphalida; family Peltospiridae; genus Gigantopelta; species Gigantopelta aegis. The sequence goes on from NC_054707.1 coordinate 19,106,669, forward strand.
AATGATTTATATGTGTGCAACTATTTCATGTTCTAAGTACTACAAGGTTGGAACCTGACTCGTATTTCTGTTGTGTTTTAGGCCTACACTATTCACAGATATATCCACCGGCCAGGTGAAGAAGAAGGAAATGTTTTATTTAACGACGCACTCAACACATTTTATTTATGGTTATATGGCGTTGGACATATAGTTACGGACCACACAGATATTAAGAGAGGAAACCTGCTGTCGCCACTTCATGGGCTACTCTTTTCGATTAGCAGCAAGGGATCTTTTATATGCACCATCCCACAGACAGGATAACACATACCATGGCCTTTGATATACCAGTCGTGGTGCAACCATATTTTCGGGGTGCGCACACATCCTTTGATAGTTGGTGCTGAATGTTTTTTTTAGGGGTGCGGACCATCCTTTGGCTGTTAATGTTGGATGATTTGTGGGTGTACACACGCCCTTTAGTTGATGTTGAATGTTTATGGAGTGCACCCCGTCGTTTGCTTATTGATATTGAATATTTGTTTGTGGGTGTGCCATGGGCGTCAATCCGACTTTAAAAGTGTGTGTGTGTGTTAAACGAAAAAGGGTGGGGGGGGGGGGGCATTTTTATAGATTGTCCCCCGGCGTTGAAAAGTGAGGGGGACGCGTCCCACCCAGTCCCCCACCGATCGACGCCCATGGGGTGTGCACCTTCCTTTGATTGTTAATGTCGGATGGATTTTGGGTGCGCACAGTCCTTTAGTTGATGTTGAACTTTTATGTAGTACACCCCATTTAATTGTTTGCTTATTCATATTGAATATTTTGTTTATGGATGTGCACCTGTGACGGTACATGCTCTTAATTTCTTTTCGCCTGTGGCGATATTAATTGTTTTAGAGGGCCGTGAATTTTTTTACGTAGAATAACTTTAATCGCATTGATACATAAATTTCTTGTAAGTATTTTCATGGTATAAATATAGTATTTAGTATTAATTATTAACCAGTTTATATTTTGGGCCATTTTTCCATCAATCATCCCAAAAATCACTAAATGTTTTGTTAGTGAAATGCGAAATCCCGTTTCATGAAAAATCCAATTTTCTAAACTTTTCCAAAGCTCTCGTACCTTGTCACAATCGTAAAACAAATGTTGTAAAGTTTCAGGTAGTTTATTGCAGAATGAGCATTTATTTGATTCAGAATAGTTTATCATATATAGAAATGTATTTGTGGCAAGAATTCTGTGCAGCAGTCGATAATGAAACCATATTAATGTAGTGTCTTTTAAACATTTGTCCATAATATTTTGTCCATGTATGATGGTCAAATATTAAACCCTTGCTTGCATACTTTGTTTGTGACTTTGGAGTGGTGATTTTATTATTCAAAATATTGTACATAACCTTACTTGTTGTATTCTTGTTCAACAGAAAAATCAGTTTAAAAGGAAAAATTGGTATTTTAATTTTGTTAAACTCTGTTACAGTTAAGCTATCTTGTGTTTGTAAAAAGGCTTTTACAGCGTTTGTTAGCGATGCATAATGTAAAAAGTTAGTATTTATGTTATATTTTTGGGTAAAGGATTCAAATGTAAGAAAGTCTCCTTCCTCGTCCAGTATGTCGCTAATAAAAATGACTCCTTTGTTAATATAGTTCTTATACATAAATGGTTTATTATTTAATAATATGTTGGTATTATACCAAATATTCAATCCTTGGATATCTTCAGTGGTTTGTAACTTTTGATATTTTTGAACTAGTGCCCAACTACACAAAACATCTTTCCAAAACATATTTCTTACTCTTTCCTTTTTAATTACAAGAAAGTAATCTCCGTATATAACAAGGTCTTTAGTTCGTAACTTTGTGGTGGACTCAAATAATGTAACCCATTTTGTACTTTGTCGGAAAATTCTTTGTATCCACGTTGCTTTTAAAGATGTAACAAGGTGTACTATATCAGGAATATTTAAACCGCCATATTTATAATCTTGTACTAATACATCTCGCTTGATTTTTTCTGGTTTATTTTGCCAAATAAATTTAAAAAACATGTTTTTAAGAGCTTGTATCATATGTGTTGGTGGATTTGGCAGTGCTATTAAAAGCTGTGTGATTTTTGGTATTATTAAGGTTTTAAGGACTGTAACCCTTCCAAGTACTGACAATTTCCTAATTGACCAAAGTTTCATTACATTCTGCATATCTTTAATTTTCGAATTATAATTACAATCTATAATTTCATCTAAATTAACTGTGAAATTTATACCAAGGAGGTTAAATTTATTTCCACCCCATTCTAGCTTCCACCGTGTATTATAGTATACTTCTTTAGAATATTTTTTGCTGCCTATCCAAATGGCTTTAGACTTTGTATAATTTATTTTTAAACCTGAGATATCTGAGTAGTAATCAAGTAAAACCATTATACTTTCCAGAGACTGGGATGTCCCGTCAAGAATAAAAGTAGTATCATCTGCGTATTGAGTTATTAAATATTCTTCGCCTTCAATAGAAATACCTTTAATGTCATTGTTATTTCTCACAAGAATTGAAAGAATTTCGGCACAAATTAAACAGATATAAGGTGAGAGTGGATCTCCCTGCCTACATCCTCTTTCGAGTTTAAATGTTTCTGACATATGACCGTTTTGTATTACACTCGACATCGAATTTTTGTACAAAGTTTTTACCCATCTTATAATTGATGAATCAAAGTTAAATATATTTAATGCATTTTCTATAAAGGACCAAGATACTGAATCGAATGCTTTTTCAAAATCTACTAATATTAAAAGACCAGGTATAAAGTGTGTTTCGGTATATTGCATAATGTCATATATTAAACGTATATTTTCTCCGATATATCTTCCCTTAATGAAACCTGTTTGGTCATTATTTATTATTTTATCCAGGGCAATTTTAATTCTGTTAGCTATGCAACCAGCAGCTAATTCATATATACAATTTAAAAGAGTTATAGGTCTCCAATGTTTTAAAAACTGCTTTGGCTTATTTGGTTTCGGAATACAAGTGATTATTCCTAATTTTTGGACAGTAGACATTTCGCCTACTTCATAGCTGTAATTTATTGCTTTAACTATAAAATGTCCTAAATCTGACCAAAAGAAGTTGAAAAACTCGACCGTAAAACCATCCGAGCCAGGACTTTTATCGTTTTTCATATTTTTAAGAAAATTGAAAGCTTCAAAGTAACTAATTTTTCCTTCTAATGAATGTGTTTCTTCATCTGTTAATTTTTCAAATGTATAGTCAGATAATTTCTCAAATATATTATTATCAGATTTGTCAAGCGGTGCTGAATAGAGCTTTTGGTAAAAACACTTTGTCTCTGCTAAAATTAGTTTTTGGTCAGTTACTATTGATCCATTATTTAATTCAATTCTTGATATTAATTTGCTATAGTAGTTTCGAGCTTCCATATTACAAAAATATTTTGTTGGTTTTTCACCTTCTTCAATCCATTTTGCCCTTGCTCTTATGTAATTGACCCTTCAGCTTTTGTCTCCTTAATTCTATTAATTCCTGTTTTTTGCAGCTAAAATTCAGCGTTATCGTCGTTTTCAGATTCCTCCAATTCTTTAATTTGTTCACAAAGAATATTTTCCAATTCATTAGTTTTCTTCTTTTTGAATGCCGAATATGATATTGTTTTACCCCTTATTTCCATTAATAATGTTTCCAGAAATAAACTGTCATTTATATCAAACTGTATTTCATCTTTTGGAATTCTGTTTAAGCATTGTGGGTTGTAAATTAATATTGCATATTGTTTTGTTATATTTGTAATCACTTCTTTTATAATATTTACATAATCTTGGTCAGTTAACAGTGAGTTATTGAATTTCCAAAGACCCCTACCTTTAATGATTTTATTTAATTTCATATCTAGTACTACACTCGAATGGTCTGACCTATAGCTGTTCTCTATTATGACCTTTTCTGTACATGACATTAAATTATTTGATAGAAGAAAGAAATCTAACCTAGCTAATTTTAATGGATTTTTTTTTCTCCATGTGTATCTTTTAAGTGTAGGATATAGTTCTCTGGAACCGGCCTCGGTGGCGTCGTGGCAGGCCATCGGTCTACAGGCTGGTAGGTACTGGGTTCGGATCCCAGTCGAGGCATGGGATTTTTAATCCAGATACCGACTCCAAACCCTGAGTGAGTGCTCCGCAAGGCTCAATGGGTAGGTGTAAACCACTTGCACCGACCAGTGCTCCATAACTGGTTCAACAAAGGCCATGGTTTGTGCTATCCTGCCTGTGGGAAGCGCAAATAAAAGATCCCTTGCTGCCTGTCGTAAAGAAGAGTAGCCTATGTGGCGACAGCGGGTTTCCTCTAAAAACAGTGTCAGAATGACCATATGTTTGACGTCCAATAGCCGATGATAAGATTAAAAATCAATGTGCTCTAGTGGCGTCGTTAAATAAAACAAACTTTACTTTTTTTTAGTTCTCTGAAAGGGTCTTTTAAGTCAAACGCTTCAATATTTTGCAACAGTATTTCACGAGCCTTAGGGTGGTTAATATGTTGGTAGTTTTTGGTATCCAACACTAAATTAAAGTCTCCACATGTTAAATACTGTTCATTAGCAAATTCTTCTATACATTCTAATATACTTTCGAAAAAACTAGGCTTATCAGTGTTTGGTCCATATATGTTCAAAAGTGTTATTCTTTCTCCCTCTACAGTAATGTCTAGGAAAATATAATTACCGGAATTATCCGATTTTATTCTATGAAGTTCGTATTGAAAATTATTATTTAGCATGATAGCCACCCCTCTTGCGTTACTAGTGAATGAGTTGAACAAACATTTGTACCCCCATTGCGTTTGTACATATGGTTCTATTTCATGAGTAAAATGTGTATCTTGTAAGCAGTATATATGAAACCGTTTACATTTTAAATAATTCAGAACATCTTTGCGTTTTTCTGGATCTCCCAGTCCCTGACAGTTTAATGTCATTATTTGAAAGCAGGTCATTTTAATTTAATATAAATTGATAGATCAACGTCATCTAGTTTTATTTCTAGAAAGATTATACTTAATGCATTTGATGGTAATATTAGATAAATTTTGAGTATATAAGCTGAAATATGTTTACTCCATCCAATTATTAAAATCAATGAATTGTGAAGAAGAACAAAAGTAAAGATGAAAAAAGAAACCGTAAGATGTTGGGAGCAGAAAAAAGATAGAAATGTGAAGAACATAAAACATGAAAACATGTAGGTCATGACTTATTTCCCATAACCCAAGTCTATTCAGTTTTATAAAGTGGTATATACTGTGAAGTAAAGAAAAAAAAATATTACGATAAAGCACAACTTGTTCTTGAGTTACATTACTTGCCAAGTAAAGTATATTGCTCAAAATAGCGCCCTGAAATATATATTGAGACCTCTTTGTACTCTTACTTATTTAATTTAAATCCATTTTTTGCTAAAACAATATACTCCTTACATATATTTAATAATTTATTATAATCGTTAGACTGAGAGCGATAAACACTTGGTATCAGAGTCAACATAATATAAGAATTTTGCAACATAAATATGAATGTGAACTCTTAAACATTTATATGCATATATATATACACTATCCGGCCTATCCACGTATATGCATAGCTACAAATACAATGTTTAATGAATTTGAGATCGTGTTTCGTTTTGCCTTGATAAAAATACATGTATGTATATTTATTTCGAACAGAACGTATTAAACCAATAGCGACTGTGCTACACTGCAGGATGTCGCCATCTTACAAGTATATTTAAAGATGTCAGTAAATAAACTTATGGTTTTTTACCTATAGCTTATAACAAACAAATAATAATTAATTAATTAATAAGTAAAATTATAAAAGTATATAAGTACATGTATATGGATAGATAAATAAATAAATAAATATATAGATAAATATATAGATAAATAAATAAATAAATAAGTTATGCAGACATGTCATATCCACACATATACATATGCCACTACACATAATAAATAAATAAATAGATAAATAAGCATGTTAACTATATACATATACATAAAGAAGGGAAAAGGAGTAATAGCAATATTACGCAGACGTAAACAGAAAGTCTCCATAGTTGTAATTTGTGCCCACCTGCTACATTTAACTCAACGCAACACTCAGTTTCATCTATTACAAACATAATTACATTTGCAAAGGGTGTAGTCTGTTGTTACTCTTTACCTCTCTCTCTCTCTCTCTCTCTCTCTCTCTCTCTCTCTCTCTCTCTCTCCCCCCCCCCCCCCCCTCTCTCTCTCTCTCTCTCTCTCTCTCTCTCTCTCACACACACACACACACACACACACACACACACACACACACACACTGTATAAGCAAAACTCATAGACACAATTGCGCAATGTATACACATGGGTGTATAAAGATGCAACGGTCACTGGTCTGTGGATGTATAACTAAATATAAATGTAAGATATAAGTATTATTATTATCAAAAGGTCGCACATAAAATAGCGAAACAGTTTTACCCTACACATGCTGTACAAAAACAAATCCTACAGTTTGATGGACATCGTTTTGGTAGACGGTGATAATTCCGATATGTTGCTAATATTAAAAGTATTCATCTTCTGTGTCTGCATTATTAGTTGTATTTTCAGCCAGAAATTCAAATGGATCAATCTTTTTCACAAAACCAGTCTGTTTCAGTTTTACAAAACAATTCGTATCACTGGTCCAGGCCGCCTCGACATCTTTATGTTCCTGCAATCTGCTTAAGTACTGGTTCTTTTTGTGCGTTAAGTCCTCACTAATGCCCATTCCAGTGCCTTTTAGTTTCCGTCTCTGCGACAGGGCTTGGATTTTGTGGATTCTTGCTTTGAATTTTACTATGATTGGCCGAGATCTGTTGGACTCAAATTTTCCCAGACGATGTGCAATACTGATATCACTCTTGCTTACTTGAACGTTTATTTTTGATAACACCTTAACTACTGTCTCCATTGTTTCTTCTGCGTTTTCACTTTTATTAGTATCCGCCACCCCAAACATGCGAACACTATCTTTTCTAGTGTATTGCTCCAAATCGTTTATTTGTTTCATGGCAAGATCAGTTTTGTACACCGATAGTTTCGCCTGCGCCTCATATGTATTGCATTTTAGCTTGTAACACGTTCACAACCTTTTCCATTTTTTCTTTATCAATTTCCAATGTTAGAACTCTCGATTCCAGTTTCTCGATTTTCTCATTCAAACAACTAATGATTTCGTTTTTATTTGTTTCAAGTTCCTGGCGTAAGTCTTCTTTTGTAATTAATTTGTTATTAATCACTTGGAGCTGCTCTATTACCGACTGCAAGTCGGGTTTTGGGGTACTGTTGACACTTGCTTGCTGTGTGTAGTCAGTAATTTGCGGTTGATTTTCAGATTCTGTTGCTTGGGCAGCTCTCATCTTTTTGGGGTCTGGTTTTGCTTTACCTTTTGTCGTCTGCTTGTCTTTATCCATACTTTCAAAACTAGTGTCACTTGATAAGTTTCGTTTTGAATTCAGCCGATATTTAGACATACTTTTCTCTCGGTATTTTACTTGTGTAATCGCAGCTTACATCATGCGCTCAAACCCTACAGTGTATTGTTAAACATGTTAACACAGTACATGACAATGATCTGTTGTGGTCAAAGTACATGAACACAGCTCACAATGTGCTCACAATGTGCCATCGGCTTAGGCTTAGGCTTGGGTTGGGAAGGTGGGGGGAGAGAATGTTTATACTGCCATTTGACTGTTTATGATTAAATTTGCGGAATTACACCACAAAACACAACTATAAAACTTGCCTGACCTCTGACGATGATTCTATATTACTTCGGCAGTTTCCTGATACCTTTCTGCTGTAAATTTCTGATTTAAACAGGTAAATAATCGGGTTTTCATGAGAGCGCAGAAAAACACGTCCAGCCACCTTGCATGAATTTGTTGTTGTTAATTAACTACTGCGGCAGTACATTTGTCAGCGTAGGTTAATACAGATTCCAAAGTGTATTGTGTTTTTGTTGTGTTTTCTAGTGAACTAAACGTGCTATATTATATATACTTTATATAGATCGTATCTCTGATCATACCTAGACGAGCCACACTAGGGTATAACCGCCCGTTACAGAGAGATCTAATAGATATACAGTTAGGAGAGATATTTTGATAATCGTGTTTTATTCAGTTACGGGTATTATAGGATCCCCGTGACAGCACCATTCTTTGATTGTTAAAGTTGAATGTGTTTGGGGTGCACACCCATCGTTTGCATACTAATATTGAATATTTTTTGTGGGTGGGCACCTTCCTTTAATTGTTAAAGTTGAATGTGTTTGGGGTGCGCACCCATCTCTTGATTTTGTATGTTGAAAGTTTTTGGGGTGCACACCATCCTTTGATTATTGATTTTGAATATCTTTAGGGGTGCACACCCGTCTTTTTGATTGTTGATGTTGAATGTTTTTAGAGGTGCACACTGTCTTTTAGTTGATGTTGAATGTCTATGGAGTGTACCTCGTCGTTTGCTTACAGATATTGAATATTTGTTGTGGGTGTGTACCATCCTTTGATTGTTGATGTTGAATATGTTTGTGGTTGCGCACCATCCTTTGATTGTTGATGTTGAAAGTGTTTTGGTGTGAGCACCATCCTTTGTTGATGTTGAATGTGTTTGGTTTGTGCACCATATTTTGTTGATGTTGAATGTGTTTGGTGTGCGCACCTTCCTTTGTTGATGTTGAATGTGTTTCGTGTGCGCACCTTCCTTTGTTGATGTTGAATGTGTTTCGTGTGCGCACCTTCCTTTGTTGATGTTGAATGTGTTTCGTGTGCGCACCTTTCTTTGTTGATGTTCAATGTGTTTGGTGTGCGCAACTTCCTTTGTTGAAGTTGAATGTGTTTGGTGTGCGCACCATTCTTTGATTGTTGATATTGACTTTTTTTTGTGGGTGCGTACCATTCTTTTAATTAATTGATATTGCATATATTTATCAATTATTGACCGTCATTGAGAGAAATATCATGTGTTATGGACCGAAGAAATTGATATTGACCGAGGCCAACGGTCAGGGCAATATCACTTTTGATGGACCGGTGGGACCGTCTCAGGGCAATATCACTATTTACGGAAGGTCATGTGACTGGTTTTTAACCAATAAGAATACAAATTTATTTTTATTATGTAATCATTCGGGGTGCATACCATCCTAAGATTATTGATTTTGAATGTTTGCATCAAGCGAGCGCTTTACCACAGGGCTACGTCCCGCCCCTAAAATTCACGATTTAGTTATCGAGATTTAAGAGTAACGAGTTTCAACTGTTCTAAATAATAATTCTTGGGTTATAAAAGTCCAAAAGAGCTACTGATCCAGGCACGGATAAAAATATTATTGTTATAGTAAGATGAATTTTACTTCTAGAATGCGGGAAATTGCGTTTCAGGACATCTTGTTTTCAAATTTTACGGGGGAGCATACCCCCGAATCCCCTAGAAAGTTTACTTTGCACCCTCGATCTGTCACACACACACACACACACACACACACACACACACACACACACACACACACACACACACACACACACACACACACACACACACACACACACCATGTCTACTTGCTTCCGCCGTGCCTGTGATCACCTTGTGAAAATGAATAATTTTGCTATTCAGATGCCAGATTGAGTCTAAGGCTAAATAACACTACAAATTCTTGAGTTATAATACTATGCAAAATAATCCTTAAAATAGTTAAGAAATTATTGTTTAAAAATGGCTAATTTTGCGGTTCAGATGCCAAAACACGACGTTTAAAGCCATTCAATAATAATAATAATAATAATGATAATAAAAAGGTATCCCGGGCGAGCATACCCCCCGGACACCCCTAGACGTCTCGGACCGTGATCAATGTCCCCCTCTCCCACATTTAACTGGTGAGATCTGGTGCGTTTAAAGCCATCTAAATAAAACGATTATTGGGTTATGGGGGCGGGATTTATAGCAACCAGTTATTCTCTTTATAAACCATTAGTGGCTATAGCACATTTATTAACATATCCTGAAAATGACAACCCCTGTTGTCCAGCTCTTTCTCTTATAATACTAGTTTAACAAACACTCACTAAACCTGACCCATTGTACACTAAATTTCTTTCATATACAAAGTGTGCTAACACATTACCACCAAACCGCCTAGTTCGTAGCTCACTTTTATACCGGGACAAATACAAATGCTAATAATAATATAATATTTTGAAAACATTAAATTAATTTAATTGTTTGAAAATTCGTGATATGTGTAACTAGTGGTAATAACTAAGACTGGTATATCAAAGTCCGTTGTATGTTAGATCCCTTGCTACTAATGGAAAACTGTAGCGGGTTTCCTCTCTCAGACTATATGTAAAAAATACCAACTGTTTGACATCCAATAGCCGATGGTTAATAAATCAAAGTGCTCTAATGGTGTCCTTAAACAAAACAAACTTTTAACTATCATTGTATTATCTTTTTCTTTACACCCAATAGCCGATGTGTATTTTTGTGCTGGGGTGCCGTCAATTATTCACTAATTAATTAATTAATTAATTAATTAATTAATTCATTCATTCATTCATTCATTCATTCATTCATTCATTCATTCATTCATTCAAAACAATCTATTGTCCCGGACCAGACCACTGGCTATCCAGAGGCCGGGCCCGGGATGATGGACATGCACGAAACCTGAGTGGTATAGGTGCATGTTTAGAGAATAACTAACGAGCTACGAGGAATTACGGATTATCTGTCCCGAGTGAATTAATGTTGTAAACCCGAGCCTCTGGCGAGGGTTTTACAGCATTAATTCACGAGGGACAGATAATCCGTAATTCCTCGTAGTGAGTTGGTTATTCTCTTTATTACCCATTGTCAATCTTTAACGATTTTAAAAGTATATTTACGTTCTCGCTGCTGTAACAACTAACAAGCTCTACCAGCCATAACAATATATTCATACGCGCCGTTACCGGTGCACACCCAACAGTATCCACCAAAGAATAGTTCCAAAAAAACCCAGTCAAAATAATAAAATAAAAACATTTTTAAACATTTGTACATATATTTTGATTTTTAATTCCGTAAATATTCGTATCGTAAAAAAATATTTGAAGTTCGTAGTAATAGTTTGACCAATGAATGGAATCATGAATGAATAAAAAGTAGTCCCGGCAGTATGTAATTGCCAATCAAATCTTGTCTTTTTAAAGCCAGCCAATCAGTGACTGTAGAAGCAATCTGCACACTGTGCAGAGATCGAAAAAATATTACCCCGTATATTTGAGCCCATATGGGTAATAATAAAAGATAATGCATTGTGCTGATAACTTAAAAGGGGCATACCTCTCTCTCTCTCTCTCTCTCTCTCTCTCTCTCTCTTCTCTCTCTCTCTCTCTCTCTCTCTCTCTCTCTCTCTCTCTCTCTCTCTCTCTCTCTCTCTCTCTCTCTCTCAAAACAATTACGCCCTCACACCATACAAAACCATAACTCGTCGGTCCATGGGTGGGCATGTCATTATTTCTCTTTAGGTCATGGCATCAAAACTGGTCTACATGTCTGATTCCATTTTTATTTTAGGGGACCGTCAAAATTTTCGTCCAAATTATTTATAACTTTAGAAAGTCGACCATAAACATATTTTCGTTTTAATGTACACCCACTAATTACTAATTTATCGATTATAGATAACTAATTAACCACAAAAAGTCATAGTACCCCTTTGTCCATCCCCATTTCTGTCCTGGTGAGGCAGTCCAGGCTAAGTAAGTAAGTAAGTAAGTAAGTAAGTAGAGTAAGTAAGTAAGTAGAGTAAGGAAGGAAGTAAGTAAGTAAGTAAGTAAGTAAGTAAGTAAGTAAGTAAGTAAGTAAGTAGAGTAAGGAAGTAAGTAGAGTAAGTAAGTAAGTATGTAAGTAAGTAAGTAAGTATGTAAGTAAGTATGTAAGTATGTAAGTAAGTAAGTAAGTATGTAAGTAAGTAAGTATGTAAGTATGTAAGTATGTAAGTAAGTAAGTAAGTAAGTAGGTAAGTAAGTAAGTAAGCAGAGTAAGGAAGTAAGTAGAGTAAGTAAGTAGAGTAAGTAAGTAAGTAAGTAAGTAAGTAAGTAAGTAAGTAAGTAAGTAGAGTAAGTAAGTAAGTATGTAAGTAAGTAAGACATCTCACACTTCTAACCCATCCATTCTCTATTATTTCATATTTCAAGACCACGTTAAGACCATGTTGACCTTCGCTGCTTTGATTCAAACCCGCTTTTAAATATGACACCTTTAAACATCAAACGGTACTTTCACTGACAGTCAACAGCCTGCTTTTGTCTCTCCCTTGTCAGTTGTGTAAAAAACCCAAAGAAATGTCTGAACAAAGTTGCCCTGAACCAAGCCACTGGCAGGGCCCGGGGAGGCGACATGCCTGTACCTTGAATGAATGTGAGCATGTTAAAGGTGTTTGGAGTGAGAGTGAATACAGTGTATTTTAAGATCATTGTCATAGAGCATAGAGACGTCAACATGTTCTTCAAGGTTAATTGATTATTGTTGATCTGGTACATATGACTAATAGATATTCATCACTGTTTTGTGTAGGCGCACGTGATTACAAAGGATTCGGCCTTGAGGTGCTGGTTGAAGTGTTTTGTGGTATTCTTGCAGGCAGTGCCTATGGACCCAATGTAAGGTCATGGACGCTGACGAATAAGACTGCAGCAAACCTTGTGAGTCAAAGAAGTGCTTGACTCATCTGTACCTCTGTACATCTATACTGGATTTTAATGGTTTCATAACATGACTAATGACGAGTCTCTATAACGTTGCTTATGGCAGTGATATAACTTCACAGTTAAGATGCAAACACATGCTTTTTGCTATAAAAGCAACTTTTCCTTATCTAAATAATAGCCTTTTGGAAACAACAAAAACAAGAAGTAATTATTAAACTAGAATTGTTTTTTGTAAATGCATCTCTCGAGAATTATATAGTAGCACATGTGATTAATGTTATTTCTTAATCTTGCTGGCAGAAAAATACGCTAATGGTTTATACATTTTTAAAACATAGAACTCTGAACACTTATTAATGTTTTTGACCTTGTATTTCAGGGACAGTGTTCTGTTGCAATAGATCTGAATGCATTTGCACCAGGTTTTGCAGACATACTTAATGATTTTATGATTCACTGCAGAAATAATATGGAAACAGCAAGTGTATCTCAACAAAAGGACAAGATCGTATAAGATTGCCCTTTTCGTGTAGACGTTTTTTTGTGTGTTTCAATCACTAATGGTTCTGTTTAAAAAATGACCCCAGTTGCCTACATAGTTTACACGTTTGTATTAGAAGCATATTAGAAGCAAAATAGGTATCCTTTAAGGTTAGTATGAAACTAAGCATATTTTGAAGGGTAGATTTTAATTTTCTTTTATTGTATTGTTTTGAAATATTTTATTGATTAGAAAAAAGTCAAAAGGATTGCACAACAGGCAGAGCCTATATAAGTGCTCTCCTAAACAAGATGGACATCAGACAATAATCAATATTCATAATCATATTCAACATGCAGTGAATAAAGTAACAGGGCATAACCCTGCCCTAGTCTCCACTACAAGTGTTTTTAATTAATAATTTAATTTTGGCTGGACTTAAAAATAAAAATAAAAGTTTTTTGGAAATAACACAAATGTTCCATATTTATATGCAATTTAGTAAAACACTGAATATAAATAAAGCGACAACTTATCCAAAGTGAAAAATATCGTCTGCTCCACGAAAAAAGAAGAAGAAATTATATGTTTTCTATTGTCCTATCATACATACATCACACATTCTACAAAACTTATCTCTAACTATTGAAGAAAGTTAAAATAATAATATAATATAGTTTAGTAGGATAAACTGATGAAGAAGACAATTCTGTTCTTCGTAGAGCAGTTCACATCAAACTCAAAATGTCAACTTGCTTAATTAAATACTACCGTAATATATTTACGTATTTCACATATAAGAATAGTGCCTTTTTGCTTTCATGAATTATTGGCGTAGTTTATTTCATATTTTAAAAATAGTACCTATGACTTCAGTATTATGACATATTGTTTTGTTTAATGATAAATACCATTAAATTCAGTATTATCTTTTACTTTTTTATATTTCATGACATGTAGTTCAGTTACGAAAGGTTCATTTCTATTTTAAAAATAAGTGAAAGAAATCTTACTGACAATGTCTCTAATTGTTTGTTTTCTGTCTCTAATTCAGAAGGTGAGACGGAAGTGCTAGTACCGGAAGACCCCGAAAGGAAGCATGGACGAATGTGAGAAACTAAGGGGAAAACTCTACCACCCAAACCAGATCAAATACGCTGTACGTATCCGTGTGATAAACTGTAGTCTAATATCAGGGCGAGTGTGAGGAACTGGGAGGAATACCCTACCACGCAAACCAGATCAAATACACTGTATGTATCTGTATGCGAAATTTGAGCTTAATGTCAGGTCGAGTGTGAGAAAGTAGAGGTAAACCCTATCACCTGAACCAGATTTAGAGGGAGAAACTAGGGAGAATACCTTCAACGCAAACCAGATCAAATACGCAGTACGTATCTGTGTGATAAACGTCAGTCTAAAGTCAGGACAAGTGTGAGAAACTAGGGGGAATACCTACAATGCAAACCAGATCGAATACGCAGTATGTATCTGTGTGATAAACGTCAGGATAAGTGTGAGAAACTAAGGGGAATACCTACAATGCAAACCAGATCGAATACGCAGTATGTATCTGTGTGATAAACGTCAGTCTAAAGTTAGGACAAGTGTGAGAAACTAGGGGGAATACCTACAATGCAAACCAGATCAAATACGCAGTACGTATCTTTGTGATAAACGTCAGTCTAAAGTCAGGACAAGTGTGGTAGACTGGGAGGAATCACCTACCACCAGGCTTGCAAGCGGGCCCTTATTTTCCTAATTTTCCTTATTACATTTTACATTTGGTTTCAAGGATGGAACTTTCACAACAATTAAATCCCTAATTAGCACTAATTAGCATTTGACCTCTTCTTAAGTGCACTTTCCCGCATTATATATTTTTTTCAATTGGTAATTCTGAATCGGGTGAGCATACTTTACATTTTACATTTGGTTCCAAGGATGGAACTTTCACAACAATTAAATCCCTAATTAGCACTAATTAGAGTCTTTCTTAAGTAGCCTTTCCCGCAAAATAGTTTTTCTTAAGCAGTGGATTTGGGCTCAGTGACATGTCCTCTACCAAATAGCAAAGGAATTTCGGATGGAACTTTCACAACAATTAAATCCCTAATTAGCACTAATTAGCATTTGACCTCTTCTTAAGTGCACTTTCCCGCAATATTTTTTTCTTAAAGTTACATTTTCTGGTTACCATATTTTAACATCATGTACAAATGTGAAATACAAGCTCTAATGCACTTTTAAAAAAGTCGTGTGTGTTCGCTATGAACGGATATTGTCAAACGTAAACGCTTGATTCGTCGCCTGTGCCGCCATAGCTCGGCAAAGCACACACGACAGCCTGTTGTCAGTTTCAGTTAATACGTGCGTTTGCCGATTTCAAATTGTAGGGTTCGTCTCAAAAAATTAAAAGAGAAATCTTGCGCTGTACGAAGAACGTTCGGTTGAGGATACGGTACTAGAGTCTTTAGTTAAAACCGATTTGATCTTGACAACGTATTATCGACAGTCGTACCTTCCTATTTCAGAATTGATATTTTATAAAGTGTTAGTAGAACTTTCAAAGTTTAGTTTGTATACTAGTAACACATTAATCATGTATATATTTTAAAAATAAAATATACTAAAGTAGACAATGAACGTTTTCACTTCTTAATTTTACGTGTTAAAATCGACAAATTCAAATAAATATTATTTCGTTTGGAAAGGGTAAAGTTAGGGGTGGGGGGTGTTTAACGACATCAAAGATAAAGCATATTGATTTAATAATCATCCGACCCCATACAGCCGTAAATAAAATGTGTTGAGTGCGTCGTTAAATAAAACATATCCTATCCTTCCTTCCATCTGCTGTTGGATGTCTAACATTTGGTAATTTTGACATATAATCTTAGAGAGGAATCGGGTGCATGTGCAGGGGGAGGGTATTGGAGGTCGAAACCCTTACTTGCCCAAGCTTAAAAAAAATCGAAATGTATTTTTGGGGGGAGCATGGCCCCATATAAACTTCGCTCAACACAGTCTATAACCCCAACCCCGCTGAAATCCCTACACACGCGCCTTGGAAACCCGCTACATTTGTTTTTAACAAGGGATCGTTTATATGTACTATCCCACAGACAGGATATCACATACCATGGTCTTTTATATACCCACCGATGGGGATCGATCCTAGACTGACCGCGCATTTCCAAAAAACACCTTTTTAGGTCTAAGTAATGAATAAAAATAGCATATAGTCTTGAAAAATGTTACGTAAATCGAACATAGTACGCTCTTCCTCTACCCCTAGAGCGTTACGTAATTAGTAACACCCCCTTACACGTAACGCGTATGCCAACAGCTGGCCACTGTCAAAATGTCAAGGCAAATCCCCCACCCACCGACCCCTGGAAAGGCGTTGTATGGATATAAATATGTTTTGGAGATATGAGACGACCCCTCAGTCAAGACAGTTAAATATGTTCAAAAATTGCGAAATCTCACGTGATCTCTTGTTGGGGAATTATATACTTGTTGTAAGCAAATGAAAACCGAGATCGGTACGATCCCGTCAAAAGTGTCCCACTTTCAAAATACTGGCTTTGTTTTTGACCTGGATAAGCCAGCGTAGTGAAACCAATGCGGAGTGCGGCGTCCTATATGCACCAAACGTAATTGGATTTCCTGTTCTATATGCTTAAATAATAAAAATATTCCGGATATTGCCGCTTTAAATGGGTAATTCTGAATCGGGTGAGCATACTCACATTTTACATTTCGTTCCAAGGATGGAACTTTCACAACAATTAAATCCCTAATTAGCACTAATTAGAGTCTTTCTTTGACAATTCAAATTCTTTATTACTTTAAGTTTTTACAACTTGTCAGCATTATACAAACATAAAAATAAATACACACACACGCACACGCACGCACACACACACACACACACATACATACACACACACACACATACATACACACACACATACATACACACACACACACACACACTCACGCACGCGCACGCACGCACACACACACACACATACACACACACACACACACACACACACACACACACATATATATATATATATATATATATATATATATATATATATATATATATATATATATATATATATATATATATATATAATTCAACATATCAGTTTTACTAATTAATATATTATTTGGCTATATGTCATTATTGAGCATATACCAGAGGTAAAGTATACGTTTATGCTACCAGGTGCAGGTTCTGTATTGTACAGCGTTAAACAATTTATTCCAATAATTTATTTCTTACATTATTTGCTCGTACTAAATATTTCCCGATGTTATTAAGTTCTTTAATATTACCAGTACTTAGAAGTTGAATAAGTTTAAACACGCTTGGATGTCTTTGGTAATAATGTTTTATAAATTTGGTTCTTATATTATTGAATCTAGGACATTGGAGAATAAAGTGATACTCGTCTTCTATTTCATTTTTATCACAAAGTGTGCATATTCTTTGAGATCTTTCAATATTTTTGTATCTACCCAATTCTATATTTAACTTATGGGCACACATTCTAATTTTAGCTATTTCTTTTAAATAACAAATGTCTAATGTTGTTTTAAGATAAGTCTGTAAACTAAATTCATTTACCAAATATTAATATAAATTTCCTTTTGGCGTTGCCATTATTCTGCTATAACATTGCTGCTTAAACACATCACATAGCCTTTCTTTAAGTACATTATAAATACTGTCATCAACATGTGTTAAGTTCCATATATATGTTAGACCAAGTGCATTAAGTTCTTTTTTAACGTTCATTAACCAGTTATCTCCATATTGCTCCATTTCCTCATATATAGCTTTTAATATAGGGTTATTAGTAATATGTAGTTTTATCCAATATTTAAAGATTCTCAGTTTTCTTATAATACACAATGGAAATCGTCCTAATTCATTATAAACAAAATCGTTACATGTGCCTTTTCGTAACCCTAGTATTTGTTTACAAAATTGTAAATGGATCTTTTCAATGTCTTGAGCAGGGTAAAAATCCCACACTTCCGCTCCGTAACTAAGAACACTATTAACATATGTGTCAGATACAGATAACATTGTTTCAATATTAAAATAATTCTTATTACACACACCAAGTATTGAGAATAATGCTTTACGACCTTGCTCTGCGGCTCTTTTCTGAGTACGGTTAAATTTGCCGTTATAAAAAAATAATATACCAAGATAATTAAATTCATTTACAATATCTAATTGGTAACCATTATAAAACCATTTTTTATTATCTCGAACTTTGCCACCATTTCTAAAAATAACAACCTTAGTCTTATTTGTGTTTACTGTTAAATCCCATTTATAGGTATACTTTGATATTGAATCAAGCATTAATTGTAGTCCTTCTGGTGTTTCAGATAACAGCACCGTATCATCAGCATACATTATTAAAAATATATTTAACATTTGTATTTCAACATACGGACAATTATCTGATAGTAATTGCATCTCACAGTCATTGACATACATAGAAAATAATATGGGTGACAACACTTCTCCTTGAAATAAACCGTTCTTACACATAAAAAAATCTGAGAGTACGCTATTATATTTGACACAACATTTAACATCGTTGTATAAAGACCGTATAATAGAAATAATTTTCCCCTCGACACCCTGTTGGATTAACTTATACCATAAGTTTTGCTTGTTAACAAAATCAAAAGCTTTTTTATAATCTACAAAACAAAAAAAAAACCGTTTTCTATTCTTGAGTGTTCTATCTATTAAGTACTGTAAAATGAAAATAGCATCAATAGTGGACATCTGTTTTCTGAACCCAAACTGTGCATCAGTAATCACGTTATGTCTTTGGTCAAAATCTATCAATCTATTATTTAAGATAGACGTGAACAGTTTTCCAAAATAGCTAACTAGAGTAATACCTCTGTAATTATCTGTATCGTTTGTATTTCCCTTTTTAAAGACAGGAACTATACAACCAACTTACCAAGCGTACGGGAAATGACCAGATTGAAAAACGTTATTAAACAACAAGAGTAGACATGGCATTAGAACATCCTTACAATTAATAAAATATTCATTTAAAACATTATCATAGTCACATGTTTTGTTCTTCTTTAACCCGTGTATAGCCTCAGAAATTTCCTTTTCAGTAATGTCTTGGTCTAATGCGTTAAATGATAAGTCACTAGTATGTACATTATACTTCGATAAAAAAAATCATTTACTTCATGGTTGATATTAGGTTTATTACCAGCAAGATTACAAAAATGGTTAAAAAAAAGTCTTCATTACTTAACTCCGATCGGTGATATTGTTTTCGTTTCTAATGCGTTAAATGATGAGTCACTAGTATGTACATTATACTTCGATAAAAAAATCATCTACTTTATGGTTGATATTAGGTGTATTACTAGCAAGGTTACAAAAATGGTTAAAAAAAAGTCTTCATTACTTAACTCCGATCGGTGATATTGTTTTCGTTTCTAATGCGTTAAATGATGAGTCACTAGTATGTACATTATACTTCGATAAAAAAAATCATTTACTTCATGGTTGATATTAGGTTTATTACCAGCAAGATTACAAAAATGGTTAAAAAAAAGTCTTCATTACTTAACTCCGATCGGTGATATTGTTTTCGTTTCTAATGCGTTAAATGATGAGTCACTAGTATGTACATTATACTTCGATAAAAAAAATCATCTACTTTATGGTTGATATTAGGTGTATTACTAGCAAGGTTACAAAAATTGTTAAAAAAAAGTCTTCATTACTTAACTCCGATCGGTGATATTGTTTTCGTTTCTAATGCGTTAAATGATGAGTCACTAGTATGTACATTATACTTCGATAAAAAAATCATCTACTTCATGGTTGATATTAGGTGTATTACTAGCAAGGTTACAAAAATGGTTAAAAAAAGTCTTCATTTACTTAACTCCGATCGGTGATATTGTTTTCGTTTCTAATGCGTTAAATGATGAGTCACTAGTATATACATTATACTTCGATAAAAAAATCATCTACTTCATGGTTGATATTAGGTTTATTACCAGCAAGATTACAAAAATGGTTAAAAAAAGTCTTCATTACTTAACTCCGATCGGTGATATTGTTTTCGTTTCTAATGCGTTAAATGATGAGTCACTAGTATGTACATTATACTTCGATAAAAAAAATCATCTACTTCATGGTTGATATTAGGTTTATTACTAGCAAGATTACAAAAATGGTTAAAAAAAAGTCTTCATTACTTAACTCCGATCGGTGATTTTGTTTTCGTTTCTTAAAATGTTTGTAGAATTGCTTTGGGTTATATTACGTAAATAATTCAACATGTTACCATGTTGGTTCTTATATTGTCGTTTCAATTTAAATTCTAGTTTTTTATATAATTTTTTCACTCGAATAAGTTCGGCACGATTATCATTTGTTTTATTAGCATTGAAAATTCGAATAGCTTTTCTGTATTCGTGGTACCTTTGTTTCAGCATATCATTAAACCAAGGTTTATCTTCACCTTTAATTTTAGATGATCCTTTACCTTTCGCACTAGTTTTGTATGTTTTAACGGAGCAAAAAGGTAAAATAATGTTATTTAATTCATTTGTAAATCTGTCAACACATACATTTATGTTTTCCTGGCTGGTTTCGTTTAGCGTACATATATTTATCAAGTTGTCCATCTGTTCAGCAATTTCAACGATTATATCCTGATTGTTTTCTTCATTCCATTTTACATTAATATTATGCGTCTGCTCATCAAATATATAATTATTGTCTTCTTTAACAGGGCAGCATATTGTAAAGCAAACAGGTGAATGGTCCGAAAAACAGTTAAATTTATCCGACTCAAACTCTTGAATTAAGTCAAAACATGAATCGTTTACAAGTACATAATCTATAAGGCTGGTGCCATTTGCATTATAAAACGTGATATTTCCATTTCTATCTCCAGAATGTCTACCATTTAAAATTCGTAGCCCACATGTCTTACAGAGAGATAAGAGTTTTCTACCAAACTGATTTATAGTTTTGTCTTCATTGTTGCGTTATATGATATCAGTATCAGGTAAATATTCTACAACATTTGATAAAACATGGGCAAATATTTCTGACAGTCTGTCGTGTGCAATACAATCAGGATTAGTTCCAGTACGACTATTAAAATCACCAATAGCAAACATGTTACCTAACTGAACGTATCTGGCTATACTGTCTTCAAGAACTAAAAATAGATCAGTATCATTGTTGTTATAATAAGCACTATTTACAGGGGGGGGGGGGGGGGGGATGTAATTAACAAAAACATATGTATCTCTACCAGCATTTACATTGGACAGAAGCTTCAGAATAACGATACTATCGCAAACCTTTTCAATACATGTACAACAGTCTTTCAAACAATCTCTTATAAAAATAACTATCCCACCCCCTTTACCATGCTCTCTGGGTATATTACAAGCGATGTAATTGGGTATCGTTATATCATTAGAATCTACCCAACATTCTTAAGTAGCCTTTCCCGCAAAATATTTTTTCTTAAGTTGTGGATTTGGGCTCAGTGAGATGTCCTCTAATAAATAGCAAAGGAATTTTGGATGGAACTTTCACAACAATTAAATCCAATTTTGGGGGTAATTTCGGTAGCGCCCCCTATTTACTCCCGCACTATATTTACTTAAGAATTGGGTTTCTGTAGTCAATTGGGGTCCCTCTACACCTCAACCACCTCAAACCTTTTGGAACTCTCGCAACAATTAAATCTCACTTGGCTCCCGGTCTATCAGGGCAAGTGTGAGAAACTAGAGGGAATACCTACAATGCAAACCAGACCAAATACGCAGTATGTATCTGCGTAACATATTTCATCCTAAAGGCAGTCCAAAGAAATATATCGCCAGCTGTAACCTGAATTACACATAATATATAACTTCGACTCTCGGATTTTTTATTCCCCTAAGATCCACCCCCCAACACATAGACATTAGTGTTGGGAATTGACTGGAATTTTTTTTATCAATCATCAGTTGTAATCGATTTGCATAAATCGATTAAGTTTCGATTACACAATCGATTAGAATTATACAAAGGATTTGAATTATAAGTACCGTGCACGTACAGTGTTCAGTGGGACAGACAAACCTACAAATCGCTAGTTTTACATTCAATGTATATATATTTCTTTATGTATAAACTCGTTCTAGCCAGTGCACCACGACTGGTATATCAAAGGCCGTGGTATGTACTGTGGGATGGTGCATATAAAAGATCCCTTGCTTCTAATCGAAAAAAGTAGCCCATGAAGTGGCGACAGCAGGTTTCCTCTCTCAATATCTGTGTGGTCCTTAACCATATGTCTGACGCCATATAACCATAAATAAAAAATGTGTTGAGTGCGTCATTAAACAAAATATCCTCCCCCCCCCCCTCTCTCTCTCTCTCTCTCTCTCTCTCTCTCTCTCTCTCTCTCTCTCTCTCTCTCTCTCTCTTCTCATTGCAAGGTGGGGTCTTACTCTCTTCTGCATTGCTAGGTGTGCATTGCTAAGCAAGATCGCAAAGTTGCGAACGTTCAGAGAATTAGGTGAAAAACATTTCAAACACATTGTCATCATACCAATTAACCCTGTGACAGACAGGAAAATTTGACAATGATGTCAATGAGACTTCAAATAGCTTGCGCCATACTATACTCAACAGCATTAATTAAGGTCCGGAGCGGGACGTAGCCCAGTGGTAAAGAGCTCGCTTGATGCGCGGTCGGTTTGGGATCAATCCCCGTCGGTGGGCACGTTGGGCTATTTCTCGTTCCAGCCAGTGCACCATGACTGGTATATCGAAGACCGTGGTATATGCTATCCGGCCTGTATATAAAAGATCCCTTGCTACTAATTAAGAAATGAAGCGGGTTTCCTATCTAAGACTATACGTCGAAATTACCAAATGTTTGACATCCAATTATAGCCGGGGGCGGGACGTAGCCCAGTGGTAAAGCGTTCGTTTAATGCGCTCTAGTGGTGTCGTTATACAAAATAAACTTTATAATTACGGTCTAGTAGACTTTTGGTCCGTTTCTGTTAGTATTCTGTTAGCAAGTTTTGATCACGTTATCCTCAGATGATTTCTGAACGTGACTAATAAATTTCGACTGGCCAGTAATACACGAAGAAATGTTTTAGTTAACAACGCACTCAACATATTGTAATTAATTTCAGTCATTCAAAAATCGTGCACGCAATATGTTTTTCGTATTTTGTACAATATATATATATATATATATATATATATATATGTCCCTCAAGTAATTTTGTTGGACATATATTCCGATATAGGGCCGAATTTACACAGCATATGCACATACATTTACAATGATTAAACACCTGCGTTTATGACTTCGTACTTCGGCCCATATTGTCTATATGCAGCGTTGGGCTTCATTGGCTGTACATTTGAGTTGATTTCAAAGTTTTAATGGAAATTCGGGGGTGGGGGTGGGACGGAATGGCCCCTCACCCACTCGATGTCTTGTTGCAGATTTGTTTCTGTTGGTCTTGCAGTATGACGATCGTAAGGTGTAGACGTGTTCCAATTCACTGACGCCATGTAGTAAATTAAATTTACAGACAAGTGGGTTCAGAGTATTTTATTTTACATAATTACGAGTACTATGAAGTCTACTCTATCAGCATATGCTAAAGCTGGTTGAAAAAAAGGAGAAAGAAATCTAAGAGAATTTATTTTAGAAAAACATTTAAAAACATTAATTCTTAAATAAGTATTTTGTCACACACACAAACAGAGACAGAGACAGAGAGAGACAGAACAAATTTATTTTGTCAAACACACACACAGAGAGGGGGAGAGAGAGAGGGACAGACAGAGAGAGAGAAAGACAGAGACGGAGAGAACAGAGGAGAGAGAGAGAGAGAGAGAGAGAGAGAGAGAGAGAGAGAGAGAGAGAGAGAGAAACAGACAGATAGACAGAGAAAAAGAGAGACAGTAAAAAAGAGTATTTTGTCAAACAAAGAGAGAGATAGAGACAGATACAGAGACAGACAGAGAGAGAGCGTCAGACAGAGAGAGAGGGAGGGAGAGACACAGTGAGAGAGAGACACAGCGACAGACAGAGATACAGAGAGAGAGATACACATAGAGAGACACAGAGAGAGAGACAGACAGAGAGAGAGAAAGAGAGGGACAGACAGAGACGGAGAGAGACAGACAGACAGAGACAGAGAGACAGAAAAATAAGAGTATTTTGTCACAGAGAGAACGAGAAAGAGAGAGAGAGAGAGAGAGAGAGAGAGAGAGAGAGAGAGAGAGAGAGAGAGAGAGAGAGAGAGAGAGAGAGAGAGAGAGAAACACGAATGACGAAGAAACAGACAGACATACATATACTTTTATAATGATATTTGGTTTCATCTATAATCTTCGATGCTTGACTAGAACATATGATAACAATGTGGATTTAAAATCGTGACCACGGGTTTATAGATGGACATAATAACCTTTTCTACGTACTCAGCGGTGTTTGAACTCGGCGGCCAGTGCAGGAGTTTACCCAAACTGTCCCCAATGACAATGTTGCCCATTCGTCTCTTGATGTCATGTTAATCTGGTGTATTTAATGTTTGTACACAATGTTAGGTTTCTGGCACCGAGCGCTTCTTGTTTGTGTCGTAATTAGACACGCTAGGGATACATCATGTCAGGTAATGTCGCAGGACATGTATTTTTCTTTAAGATACATGCATAACCCGATTGGGATATTGAAGCCATAAATACTAAAGGGCATTAGCGACGCATACGTTGTTTTGTTCGAAACATTTGTATTGTATTCTAACCTTAAAAATTGTGAGGAAACGCACGCAAAGACGCGCAAACACACACACACACACACACACACACACACACACACACACACACACAGAAACACACACACACACCACACACACACACACACACACACACTCATATCTATATCAGGTTCATTATAGATAGAGAGATACCCATTTTAAGTTGGGGGAAGGGATGGAGGGAGGGAGGAAGAGAAAGAAAAGATAGATATGTATGCCCATTTAAGTTGGGGGAGGGAGGGAGAGAGAGAGAGAGAGAGAGAGAGAGAGAGAGAGAGAGAGAGAGAGAGAGAGAGAGAGAGAGAGAGAGAGAGAGGGGGGGGGGGAGGGGGTATGCCCATTTTAAGTTATCAACACATTTGTGTGCAGCTTTGTATTGACAAGAATAATTATGGATCTAGCGGGGATTGTGTTTGGATTGGGAAAGAACAAAACATGGCTACCGAAGACACCGAAAGAGATGGAAGTATTTCGTAGGATTTACATTTACCAAAGTATAAGCATTAGCAAAACAACAACAACAAAAACAAAAACCCAAAGCAAAAACAAAACCAAGCGACAAACAAACAAGCTATTCTGCGTGTTTAATGTTGTTCAGTATATGTGTTTTTTTGTTGAACACGATAACACACACAGGTTATTCCAGATAATTGTTACACAAATGGATATAAATGATTCACTAACAAATCTTTTCTCTTCACATCCATCTATTCTTCCAGGAACTAACACCAGAGGATAACAGGTAACCTTTAACATATATTACTAGGCAGTTGTAACTTTAAAACCCCATCTTTGAATATTGTAAAAACAAAATATTAACATCTGTGTGTTTAGATATTAAAAATTTAATAATTATGTTACTTCATTTTAAACTTTAACAAAACAAATGAATAAAAAAAAGTCATTAGGAAATAAATGTTATAAAGTTTTTATATTATATAGATATTTAATATTTTTAATTAAACGTAACAGTGGTAACAGTGGTATTATATATCCTCATAAGCGTACGAGACAAGGGGCAGGGACAACTGCCCCCCCCCCCCAATGCTGGAGACAAAGCTCAACTTCGGGCAAAAAATATCGAGATATTCGGGCAAATTGTGCTAACCTGAGACCTTTTTACGCTGTATTTCCATCATTTTACCCTCAAAATTAGTTGTATTCATGTAATAATGCGTAGTGATTACTTTGCAACCCTATATAGCTGTTTTGTAGTAATACTAATATGAATAAATGTTATATGAATAAATTCGGGCATTAATACTAATATGAATATATTCGGGCATTGTCGTTTAATTCGGGCAAAGACCAGCCTGCCACCACCCCACCCACCCACCCGCCACACACACACTACAAAAATGGGAGCCCGTACGCCTATGTATATCCTTTTAAACAGATGCAACTTGTAAAGACACATCAAAGTTAGTTTTAAGTCGTAAAACTTTACAAATGCTAAAATATCTTAGCTAGTTTGCCCCTTTGACTCTCTGCTACCCCAGTTCCCTCAGTGCACTATGGTCAAGTGATTTAAACTACTTATATACAAACTTATATTATTTATTGCACCAATTGCTTGTCATTTACTTTTGATTTGGGTTTAATCCTCTCTTTTCTTTACCTTTCAGCAATCATGCGACTTTACATTGCGGCATTGGTGGTTGCTGCCCTCGTTATTTCCATTTCATGTATGTATTATTTTATTATGTACTTAATTGTATACAACATACTGCATCACCTAAATGTAATTATACAGGGGCCAATTTCACTAAACAACGTAAGTTTACGTCTGCGACTATCAGTTATACCGGTCATACATTTACACGTGTTTGGCATCTATTTTACACTGAAAATTACATCATTGCGGAAGATGGAACATTTTAATGACAAAAGAAAATTAAATATGTGTACTTAAAACTATATTTGTTGTACTATAATAGCCATAAGAATTGTGTTTTAGCCGTAGATTTACGTTTACGTGCAAACCTAGGTTTACGATGTTTTGTGAAATTGGGCCCTGTATTGCATATATGTAATAGGTGTGTGATCGACTGATTTAACTATATAATATACTGTATCAAATGTACTACACTACCTTAACTACTGCCTTATCTGTATGTAATATATTGTTCACTATTGGGTGTCAAACATTTGGTAATTTTGACATATAGCCTTAGAGAGGAAACCCGCTACATTTTCCCATTTGTAGAAAGGGATCTTTTATATGCCCCAACCCACAGATAGGATAGTACATACCACGCCCTTCGATATACCAGTTGTGGTGCACTTGCGGGAATAACTGCATATGTAATATACTGTCTTAACAGTATGTAATATATTGTCTTAACTCTATATAGAATACTTCCTTAACTATATGCAATTTACTGTGAATTGTGTGTAATATACTTCTGTAACTGTATGTAATATACTGCCATAACTATATGTAATAATTGCATATAATGCACTGCCTTTACTATGTAATATACTGTCTTAAATATAAATACTACACTGCCTTAACTACATGTGTATGTAATACACTGCCTTAACTATGTAATATAACCATGCACATGCATTTTGAATCATTGGTATTAATTACTAGTATTATTCTTCGGTAGACTCTGTGTGTGTGTGTCGCTCTCTCTCTCTCTCTCTCTCTCTCTCTCTCTCTCTCTCTCTCTCTCTCTCTCTCTCTCTCTCTCTCTTTCTGTGTGTGTGTGTGTGTGTGTGTGCGCGCGTGCCTATATATATATATATGTTGTGTGTGTCTCTCTCTCTCTCTCTCTCTCTCTCTCTCTCTCTCTCTCTCTCTCTGTGGTGCGTGCGTGTGTGTGTGTGTGTGTATATATATATATATGTTATATATATATATATATATGTGTGTGTGTGTGTGTGTGTGTATGTGTGTGTGTATGTGTGTGAGTGCGTGTATATATATATATATGTGTGTGTGTGTGTGTGTGTGTGTGTGTGTGTGTGTGTGTGTGTGTGACTACCATATTCTTTGTGAATAACAAGTAAAAGATTAAAAAAGACAATAATCATAACTGAAAATCGATTGCTTTTCAAATCTATGTAATATTATCTGTTTAATGCACTACCGTAATGCAGTATTTTTTTTTAACCATTTTGAATAGAATATATATAAACTAGATAAAGTGAGAGAAGGGAAGAGGACGGGGGGTAACGATGGACACAGAGATAAATGGGTGGAGAGAGCGAGACAGAGAGAGAAGGAATGAAAGAAAGACGGATAGATGGATGGATAGAGAGCGGGATGGATTGATGAATGGATGAATGTATGAATGAATGAATGAATAATACAGATGTAAATAGAGAATACTACATGAGTGGCCGTTAGATACCTTTTATCTCACAATGAGTTGTTTTAAAATGTATCTAATGAGCGAAAGTTTTTAAACAACGAGTTATAAGATAAATGGTATTTAACGGATACAAATGTTATATTCTATTTCTTACATATCCTGGAAAACAAGTCTAAAAATAAATTTAAACGACTTTTACAACTAAAACCTATTGACGGTCCTAGCGCTTATAGTTAACTTGTGCGTCACAGAACAGTCAATTTCAAGTAACAACGTGTACGTCTCAGATTGATCGATTCGACCGTGCTTTATTTTTTATTGGATGGTATATCACTGGTGACCTAGTCATCACCTAAGAGTAGTCATTCGTATGTCTTTAAAGTGTTATCAACTTAACACTATTATCACTATCACGTGTAATTAATATTGGTTCTTACTAACGGGTGTGTAAGAAAATCTCTTAACACCGATCTTTGATCGCTTTTGTATGTTTAATAACTTTGATTTTAAGGCGATGATGACTTCAGACGATGGGGATATGGCAGTCGGTTTTGGCGGTATAATGCTCTTATGAATTGGCTCAGAAGACCAACGCTGTACCAACAACAGAAAGAGACGTCAAATTACCCACAAAAACAGGCGTCAAGTTACCCACAGAAACAGGCGTCAAGTTACCCACAGAAACAGGTACAGCAACCCCAGTTCAACAATTTCAACTGGAGATCATATTTCAAGCCAGGATTTCGGAGATTTGATTCAGCCGAAGACTAAAACAATACATATGGCATATTATATTCCCATTTGTTTCACAAAAGCACAGCAGATCTTGACAGTTACTAATAAATGCATTTAACTTGTCATGTGAAACGTCATTAGAATGCCCTGAAAATTCAGACTGGAATATTACATAGTTTGAAACCTGAAACATGTAATTATTTCATTATCCAAAATAAACTAAATACATATTCCATGTATAAAGATATTTGTTAACAGTTGATTTTATTGGCATGCTTGAATATTTATGTTTCGTAGGATTCTTGACAAGTTTCTACTGCGACTACCGCATTTGAAGCACGACGCAACGTTTCCTCATCAGCGCACTAGTTAAAGGGGCAGACCCTAGTTTCAGCCCCAAAAATGCACACTAAGTTTAGTTAATCTACAAACTTGTAACACATTTGGATAAAGTTACAATTGAGTGAAACATGAGTCTGTGACTTTGTAATGGTGAAATACCCTCTAAAAATAGACTAAAACTCCATAACTGTTATTTCTCAGACGCACGTGCGTTTTGAAAATATGAGAAATGCATTTTGTGTTATCAAAAACGGCTCTAATAGTAAAAAATATGCCTTAGTGTTTAAAAACTAGGGTATGTCCCTTTAATAACACCCATAGTTGAAGTTAAAGTTCGTTTTGTTTAACGACACCACTAGAACACTGATTTATTAATCATCGGCTATTGGGTGTAAAACATTTGGTGATTTTGACATATAGTCTTAGCGAGAAAACCTGCTACATTTTTTCATTTCCATTTATATCCATCATTCCACATACATGATAGCACACACCACGGCCTTAGATATACCAGTCGTGGTGCACTGACTGGAACGAGAAATAGTCCAATAGGCCCACCGACAGCGATCGATCTTAAACCGATCGCGCATCAAGCGAACGCTTTACCACTGGGTTACGTCCCACCCCTCCCACAGAAAATAACCAACAATAACATTTAAATTGTGACACATGGCAATACTGGTCATGATAGTGAAGAAGAGGAAATCTTTTATTTAACGACGCAACACACTTTAATTACATTTGTATGCTGTTTGACATATGGTTA
Organism: Gigantopelta aegis; assembly: GCF_016097555.1. Classification (NCBI taxonomy): domain Eukaryota; kingdom Metazoa; phylum Mollusca; class Gastropoda; order Neomphalida; family Peltospiridae; genus Gigantopelta; species Gigantopelta aegis. The sequence goes on from NC_054707.1 coordinate 19,136,992, forward strand.
AAAACTACACAGATAATGAGAGAGGAAACCCGCTACCTCCACGCAGTGGGCTACCCTTTTCGATTAGCAGCAAGGTATCTTTTATGTGTACCATCCCACAGACAGGATAATATATACCACGGCCTTTCTCACACCAGTTGTGGAGCACTGGCTGGAACAAAAAATAGCCTAATGGGCCCACCGACGGGGATATTTCCTTGACCAACCGTGAGGTCAGTTCAGGTCAGGTCACAGGGATGTTGAAGCGCACTCCTGTCAATGACATGGGCACAGGCGCCGGCTCCTCCGTCCAGGACAGGAAAAGGGTTGGGGTGGGCGGGAGAGGGGACCAGCAGCCCGACTGGAGTCGGCAGTGGGCGGGGGTAGTTTTGGAATTTTGAATGTTCAGTAGGATTAATTACGAAAGTTGCGTAGTTTCTATAAAGTGAATTTAGCGCATTTTGGAACAGTTCACCGAAATATAAAAGGGGAGCTACGTATAATTTTGAAATTAGTATGCCGAGAGTAGCTCGTTTTTGGAACCTAGCATATCGATGGCCGTCGTTATGTCTCCCCCTAGGTTGCTTCGAATTTGGCCCTTAAAATGTTCAGATCGTGGCAGGACAACCCATGGGAGACTCGTTTGCAATTTGTACCAACCGTGCATAAGGCGTGCTTTTCTTCACTGAGCTACGTTCCGCCCCCTGGCCTTTATAATGAACCCAAACGACAATATATAATTGATTATTTTATTTGCTATTAGACAGTATTTTAAAAGTGTTAGAATGACCAACAAGAATAACAAGACTATCTCACAACATTCCATAAGTGATAACCCTATCTGTGTGTTACAAAAAAAAGAGTTTGTTTTATTTAACGACGCCACTAGAGCACATTGGTTTTTTATCTTATCATCGGCTATTGGACGTGAAACATATGGTCAAACTGGCACTCTTTTTTGTTTAGAGGAAACCCGCTGTCGCCACACAGGCTACTCTTTTACGACAGACAGCAAGGGATATTTTATTTGCGCTCCACACAGGCAGGATAGCACAAACCATGGCCTTTGTTGAACCAGTTATGGATCACTGGTCAGTGCAAGTGGTTTACACCTACCCATTGAGCCTTGCGGAGCACTCACTCAGGGTTTGGAGTCGATATCTGGATTAAAAATCCTATGCCTCGACTGGGATCCGAACCCAGTACCTACCAGCCTGTAGACCGATGGCCTAACCACGACGCCACCGAGGCCGGTTTGTGTGTTACAATGCAACATGCTAGATTTTACATTCCTGTCTCCGTTTTCTATATGTTTAAATATAGACGCATGGGATATCTTTATAGTGGGGGATCAAAAGGAATTTGAACACATAATTATTTTCACGGTGATCGATTTGCGCATAAGCCCCAAAGTTAGAGAAACCAATCAATTATAGTGTAGAAAGCACGCACGATGCCATATCATGTTATTAAAAACACTAAAGAATACAGCACATATCGGAAGGCCTTGCCGATACGCGTACGAGCTGTCGGGGGGGGGGGGGGGGGGGGGGGGGGGTAGGGGGGAGGTGTAACTGCCCCCTAGTGCTAGAACGATAGAGATATACGGGCAAAATGTGCTAACCTGAGACCTTTTCAATCATGTATTTTTCATAATTCTACCAGGAAAATCAGTTGTAATCCATGTAAAATTGCGAAGTGATTAGTTTGTAACCCTATATAGGTGTTTTTGTGGTAATGCTAATATGAATAAATGTTGCTATGCAGATTCGGGCATTTTCGTTTAATTCGAACAAAAACATGTCTGCCCACTACAAAAGTGGAAGCTCATACGCCTATCTGCTTGCCGTAAACAATTAAGTTGTTGCATTAAAACAAAACCTCAAAGTGTAAAGTGCAGCAACCCCAACAATCCTCATTTCACACACATTTGTATTATCAAATTAATCATACGCTTCTATGGCCCGAGTGTCCTCTAGCGTTAGTCTATTATATGTGAGAATAACGCTAGAGATGACTATGTGTAATACTTCGGCAATCATCGACGACCAAATTCTCACAAATAATGGAATAACGCTCGAACTACCGCTTCTTTGGCTCAGGTATATAGGTCTACCACTAATTTCAACAACCCCGTTGAATGTTCCATGCAGACATGATGTCACACAACTGCGCGAGATATATATTTTGAACCATATTAATAATTAATCGTTCACCATTTCCTTGCTGCCGTAATACACAAATCTAAATATTTCACCCAAAGTGGAATTCAGTCTGTTGATCTCGCTGACCTCCCTTGGCACGTAACCATGACGATGCCATATGTGAATGACGTATTTGTCTTGCCAATTGTAACCAGTTTCGTGGAAAAGCTTTTTGGTTTCGTACCAGTTTGGTCTGTAGAACATTTCAGTTTCCATATGAATGACGTCATGGTTTTGAAGCCACATGTCATGGGGGACTCTGAGAGAGTTTCCGTTCCAGGTGTGTTTATACCGGATGTAGCTGCGGTACCACTCTCTGATGAATGGCGACTTCCTCTCTGCGAGGATGATCGCGTTGCCCATGCCCGTGGAGTTATCGAGAAGTCCCATCGTCAGCGGGTAGTCCCTGATTGGGTCCAGAGACTTGATGATCATGATGTCGGTGTCGAGGTAAATTCCGCCATTAGCTGGAAGGAAATTGTTTTAATTTTACAGACGTAAAAATAAACGATATATATATATATACAAAGAGTAGCATACAACAAGCATTTTTTTTAACATACTTTTTTATGACTTTTATAATGTAAACTGAAGCAAATGGACCTAATTAGAAGAAAAACACACAAAATGTAATAACATTTCATCATAAATCTTGTCCAGCATAGATGTAAACATGACACGTCAATGGATATTCCAGAGTCCAATTTCGCAAATTTGCTAAAAAGCGTCCCCTCCTCACCAAAGCAAGATATAATACTCTAACAAAAAACTAAAATTAGCACACTTTTCTGTGTTATCTTAGCTAGTTATCCTCCAAGTTTTAATGTGTTTGGTTAAACTGTGTATTTTTAATTATTAAGCAAATGTCTGCCAAAACTGTCCACAGCCGGGCACAGAAACACAGAAATGTTGGAAAATATTATAATGTTGTTACATACTGACAATCACTTTACACCTGATATGTCCTGTAGACAATATCATTGTGTAGTCTTTGTATTTATTAATATAAAATACATCAGGCCCGTAGGAACTGGGATGGGGTGGGGTGGGTGTGTGAGGGGCGGGCCTAGGGGCTTGTTCTCCATCCCACACTTGAAGACAAAAATGTATGTTTAAAATGTTCACTACTCCACATAAATAAAGATGATATAAAATGAAAATCTAGTTTGTATCCCTCACTAGAGACTGTATACCCCCCCCCCCCCCACCCCACCCCACACACACACTTCAAATATCGTTCCTACAGGCCGGTACAGATGTGGACAATATGTAGAGGCTGACGTTAGGAGCCAGTTCCTTTTATCTTTAGGATTTTGTAATCATGATTTCAAACCAACTGTATCAGCTAGTTTGCTCCACATACTGACATAAAACACATTTGTTATTATATATTGGAATAAAACAAAAATAACTACAATATATCCAGTGTTATTTTCTTTAATCATTCATGGAGGAAGAAGGAAGTCCTGGTGAAAATATATTACAGGTAAAATATATTACAGGTAAAACAAAACAAAATAATATATGATGCTTATTCCAAGTGCTAACTATTGTAAAATTTGCTTTACATTGCTAGATGCCAAAAGTGATTAAGTATATTACTTTATGGTAACAGTCGAAAATTAGACGACCACTTGTTTTAACCTCTGTCAAAGGTAGCAGGCTTTCTGCCAGAATATAATTCGAGGTTACGTAATAAAAACAAAATATATTCAAAGGCATATATTGGGTAGTTATGAATTTGAAATGTTTTATTGGACCATTTTATTTAATGCACTTTTACACATTTTAAACAGCAATTATCTTACTATAATCTATCAAAAAATTAAAACAAAACATATCCATTAATTTCCGAGATTTTTTAGAACATACATGTAATTGTACTCTCTACCTGCGTACCCTCTAGCAGAAACCCAGGGTAGGGAACCAATTATTTGGTGTAGAGTATTTTTAATATGACATAAAGAAAGCATTGAGACGTTAGTATGGAGTCGTTATGGGCTGTCGGTGAAAATTAATTTACAGGTAAATAAATGTGAACTATAAATATTCATATGTGAACAAATTGCAATACCTTTTTTAATGTATAGTTTTAGTACATACTTGTCTTTCATTTTCACATTGTAAATATACCAAATTGTCATGTTTATGTATTACATTTATACTTTTGGTTTACCACTGTGACACTGAAAACCTTTGGCCCATAACTGTTATTTAGTCAAATATTAGGCAAAATCTAGACTGGAAATGATTTATGCTTATTAAATCTTGTTTGCAATTTATTTATTTTATTTTTGGCATCAATCAGTCTTGTTTATAATAGCAATATGTATGCAAGTTTGAGATTCTGTGTGCGCTATGAAAGAAACAATCTTAAAATTAGTGGCGAGAAATTCAAAAGTTATGTCCCTTGGTATAAAAATCCCGGTCAATCATAATTACTTTAATAAATCAATTCTTTTACTTACAGTGGTTTATATTTATGTTAGTGACATAAATCGGTTCTTTAAAATACTGCACATAATAACATATAAATATAAATGGTGTTTATGGCTGATAAAGGGTTACAAATTGATAACCTATATTTGGAGAAAAAATTTGTACCACTTTTAATTTGCAACTAAGATGCTAGACTAACGTAAACCAATTTATTCATCATTCTAGTTTACGAACACTACCGATGTTTAACGATTAAATCGGCCGTTAATGACTGTAAAGCCGTAATCGACATGTAGGTATTCGGAGTCGCGTTTTTGGCGAGATGATAAAAAGCGTTTAGTGTTGCGGCCCTTTGCTTGTTGGTCGCTACAAAGAGAGAGAGAGAGAGAGAGAGAGAGAGAGAGAGAGAGCGAGAGAGAGAGAGAGGTGGGGAGAGAGTGTATACAGGTACATGATATGACATAGAGTTCTAGATGCAATAATTAATCCCGTTGTTATATCATACTTGTGGCATTTGCCCCATCCCCACAACCCTTTCAACATTTCATAACCTAACACTGAAATGATGATCAGTTCTGCTTCTAACAGAATAAAATTAACCAAAGAGAGTATTCAGTGGGAACTAAATTTGTCAAGGACATTCCGCTGATTGGCTGCAATAGTGGTGGGATATCTCAAGCCTTAGAAGGTGCTTGCTTATCTCTTCTAGCCATTCAAGCAACACACCTGCCATCATTCGCCAGGATGACAGTGACATATGCTTAAAAGCATTCGAGCCATTATCGCCAGTTTGCTTGTCCTTACCTGTGATGATTCATGCCACCAATGACCAGAATCGCCAATACTGTCCACTAGAAAACCAGTGATTAAAATTATCATTATCTTTTTTTCTTAGACATAATAACCTTTTGTATAACAAGCTTAGTATATTGTGAAAAATTCTCAAGTTTATATTGGTTTATATTCTACTTTTTGTGCAATGTGTAAATGTATGTGAGGCACTATAATACCATGTTTATTGTGAAAATGGCGGGGAAAATGCAAATAATAATTTAAAAAATTATCATCTCAAACGTTAATGTTTTTAAAACAAATAATATTCATACATATTCAGTAGAATCTGGAGGCGGACATTATAACTTGACGAATGCTTGACCATTTGATTCATTCACGATATTACCAATGTGATCAATGTCAAGAGTGGCTAATAATATCCATTAGAAAACTAGGAATTAAAAGTATCATTCTCAAGCGAATCCTCCCCCACCTCCCAAAAACCCCCAACAAAAACAAACCAACAAAAAATCATATCTATTCAGCAGAATCTGGAGACGAATATGATCACTAGACGAATGGTAGATGCTTAACCACTGAGTTCATACATGTCGTTAACTCACCAATGTATCCAGTGGCAATGAATGACAACAGGCTACTGTACATTAGAAAACCAGCAAATAAAAATTTCATCCTCAAACAAACAGATATTAATATTTATACTTACTAAGTAGGATTTGAAGTCGAACTATATCACTTTTGTGCTGAACAAATGTTATATTTCCACCTGCAAAATTCGGTGATTTGCGAAAAATAAATCGTACCCCTTCAACATCAGTTTGAACCCGTTTCCACCAGTATCCATTTGGCATTATATCCGAAACGAAGTAAATTGCCCACGGCTTCAAATTTCGTTTGGCACTTACAATGCTTAGATAGTGCATGAAAAGAAATTCCGGAGGTTTCGTCGAGTATTCTGAAAATACGACATAGTACACGATCTTTGGAACAATGAGTCCGTCGTTTAGCAGACGACAACCTTCACTGTTAGGGAATCCATTTTGGTGAAGGAAGTAGGAACACATGACGTCATTTGTAATCCAGTTCTCGTCACACAAAACTTCCAAGTCGACGGTAGAGTCAATGTTCTTCAGAAAGGCAACAGTTTCTTCACATTCAGTGTTTACCATAGGTCGGTGGTTGTCGTTGGCCAAAATTCCCGTTAAACGGTTTGGTGTAACATACAGAGTAGCAGTGTGGATGGAAATAAGCACTGTCAGGATTCCCCATACTGCAATGCAAATGACCGTGCAAATCTTGATTATTACTTTCATGGCACGACTCACGGCGAAACTGTCATACATGGTCCCACTCTGATGCACATGCGGGATACCAACGTTATACAACGTTAACTGTGGTACGTTAGCCATAGACATTCTACTGCGGGAAACATGTCGCCATAACACGTGTACGTTTACATAAAAGTGTAAACAAGTGAGTACTAAACAAATAGTTTTCTGACTCGTAAATTATTGATAATTGTATGTAAATACAGGATTGATTTAATAATCCGCAAACTGTGTATATCTCAACGAAATCTCAAGTATTGCATACTCCCGAAGCGGGAAATAAATGTGCCTGTGTTTATGAAAACATATTTCCACCTTGACGCAGAACAAATCCATTAATATATCTAAAGTCAAATACCTGTGCATTACGGAGTACAAGAGATGTTAACACAATGCTTGGTGGCAGGTTTGACGTGTTGTTTTAGATGTTCAGCTTTTGAAACCAACCATTTGTGAAGAACGCTAACGTAAGTCATTAACTTGCTAAATATGGATGAAGTTGATTCACAAGTACCATCATATTAAAAGGACATCATTTATAAAAATGGTGTACCCGTTTAAACATATTAATAGTCAGATAGCTTCCTGGGAGATCGTATATCCATCTTCAGAATCTGGATGGAAAGTTCTTTGTCCAGAAACGAAAATATTCCTTTTTAAAAGAACTATCTCATCAGCTCATGCCTGTTGTTTACCATGGTTATTTCGATGTTAGGTCTGGAGTGTGAGAAAAGAAACCAGCTATCCACCCAGATAATTTTCATCATCAACAGTATATACATGCATATCCATTCAAATCATTTTAGCCAATGGATAATTTGTTTCTCTTTTCGAAAAAACATGCCCATTGTGATTGTCTTCAACTTGAATCGCCAAACAATAAAACACTAACAGCATTGTAAAAGACTGTACTGACGTCCTGAATTTCCACAACACGATGTCATATCATTTAACCACAGGCTACTTGAACATAACCTTGCAATATCGACTTGGAAATATGTAACAGTATATATGTCCTTGAGCTTAGAATAAACAATGACTTCCATGCACAAATCATTACGAATATCCACCAATTTACAATAAAATGCTAAATATTTGCTTTTCGTGTTCAAGTTCATTAGTAAATGATATTCATTATTAACATGTGATACGATTTTCTAAATGATGTGTAGCCTAATGTTAATTGACGTTTAAGCCACGTTTTTGCATGACAGCATAGTCAATAGAAGGCAACATATGGCGTTTAATGGGGTCTCGTTACACTAAACGATGCATGTAGTGTGTGTTTTTATGACAAATCTCAGATATATAGGTTGGCCGTACGCTGTGTCCAATGTAATAAAACACACATGTGACCCTACGGTGGATTAAACATAAAGGTATGGACTATTTTTTTTAAAGGCACTAGAGCACAAATTTAAATTAATGTTATTAAGAAGACAAAAAGGAAGAAATGTTTTATATAACACACAACACACATTAATTTACGGTTATATATGGTACTGGGCATATGGTTACAGTCAACACAGATAATGAGAGAGGAAACCCGCTACCGCCACACCATTTATAACTGCTTTAATATGGTCGTAAATGATATTTTATATGTAACAAAGGTAGCCTACACATCACTGCCTTTGATATACCAGTTGTTGAGCACTGTCTGGAACGAGAAATAGCCCAACGGCCCCACCGACGGCGATCGATCATATCTACCTATCGCGCATCAGCGAGAGCTTTACCACTGAGCCACATCCCGACCCCACTGTCTAGAGATTGACAGAAAAACGTGGCCGAGTTCAACCAAAGAGAGCTAACAAAAACAAAATAGTATATCATTTATTAGTAATATTTATAATAGTATTTCATTTGTTGTTCAGTATACTAAACAAAATTAAGAGTTAAACACGATGTAACAAGCAATTAATACAAGTGTTACTGCTATATATATATATATATATATATACACACGTATATACATGTATATATATATATATATATACATACACATATACATATATATATATATATATTATGTGCGTGATATAACATAAATACAAACACTAGCAGAACTTGAAAGATCATTACCGATTGCCGTTTAACAAACGATATAAAACGTGTGGTAATGAAAGGATTGCATGACTATTATTGCGATTCCCCGATTCATCTGAAGTTCATTCCGCCTAAATAATTAATCCTAAGGATGTAATAACCAACTGTTTGGTGGTTTTCCATTTGATATTTCATGGACCACTAGTTCGAGGAAAATGTAACTAATAACACTGACAGGACCAATAATTTAGTTCGAGCGAAGGTTTATGGTCGATCCAGGACGTGTTCGACCTTTCGAATAAAAACCTCGGGACTTCGAGCGTTGCTGTGTAGGCCTATTCGACCCTTCTCAGGTCGACCCAACGAGATTCTGCTGTATATAGGCTACATACATATTCTCACCCGCACATGCATAAAATTGTTAGGAGTAAATAAAATGCGATCATTCATACTACGTCAAAATGCTAATTTTCTTTCCTTCTTTCTTTTCTTTAATCAGCGGAAATATATATTTTATGTTCACCTCCTACAGACAGGACATCACACGTCACAACCTTTATGTAACAATCACGGAAGATTCGTTAAAAACAAGGTGTCTACACAATGGGAGCGATCGATCTTACCAACCTTCGCACACGAGGGATACACCCTGGTCTTTTCGAGAGCAATTTACATAAAATATTGTTTGTAACGTCCTGTTCGGTAGGAATTTCCTTTGCCACGGTCACATATAAAGAACATTATAAATACTTATCATAAACAGAGTTAGGGTTAGGGTTAGTGACAGTGCCAAAGGAAAGTCCTTCCTCCTGTTCAATTTGTCAAAAACATCAACCGAAACAAAACAGCAACAACATGAACAACAACAGAGATCCCAATCCTACTTTTATTACAAATGGAAACGGGAAGTGTGCCAAGCTCATTTGCTGCGTGATTGCATTTGCATCAAGAAATATGTTCATTCAGACGTAATGTTATTAAAAAAAAAAAAATCAATTCAACCATTATCACAGTCAGATGTGCACACTTTTTCACGGATGAAAAAGCGAAAGGGAAGAAATGTCTTTTAACGACACGTCAGCATATTGTAAAATACGTCTGTTTGGTGTTTGTGTAACTTAAAGGGACGGACCCTAGTTTAAACTCGTAAAAATGGACACTAAGTTTAGTCAATCTACAAACCTGTAACACACTTGGATAAAGTTACAACAGAGTGAAACAAGAGTCTCTGACGTTAAAACCGGAAAATATCCTTAAAAAATAGACAAGAACTTGAATCAATACCCGTTACTTCTCAGACGCACGTGCGGGTTTTTTGTTTAAATATGAGAAAAAAAATGTATTTTGAGATAGTAGAAACAACAGGATGACCAGAAACAGTTCGGTTCTGCGGAAATGGATAATCTAAACAATAAGATATAACTAATGTTTGATTTCAGTGATCATAAACGGCTCTAATAGTGAAAAATATGCCTTAGTGTTTAAAAACTAGGGTCTTTCCCTTCAAAGGGATTGTTCTGACTCCTGAGTTTGTTGCATTGTTAAGACAAAACAAACATGTAGAGAGGAAACCCTTCCCCAGAAAACAGGATATCACATACCATGATCTTTGATATACCAGTCGTGGTACACTGCCTGGAACGACAGCGCATCAGGTAAGCGCTTTGCCGACGGGTCCCTCGTTTTGAAAGAAAGTTCTCGTGTTTTTGGTTTAGCAAGACTGATACCGATAAGGCTAGTACTGGCAAATACAAATAATCAATAAAACAGCTTAAACAGCTTATGTTAATCAAAACTTTGTATTTTGTCATTCAGATGCTAAGAAATCGTGTGTGAAGGGACCCAGAGATAAACAAATGTTACTTCACCTCCTCACCCGACCTCCCCCTTCACTCGACTCACCCCCCCCCCCTGCTCCCTCCAACAGATTGTGCCCCTCACTTAGACATTATTTCATTGATCTGCTATTTAATGTAATTTGTACAACAAAACAAATATCATCTCGTATGTACTATAGTCCGGTGTCCTGTTTACATGCTGGGTCTCACGTAGCCTATATATAATTATATAGAGCTGGAGGACATTCGGGCTTAAAAAAAAGACACCCCCCCCCATCATAGTGCAAGAAAGTCAGCGTTAAAGAGATGATTAGTGCAAAACTGAAATGGACTACCATTGCTACATCCCCGGGCCTTTTTATGGCAGTTCCAGACTGTTTGAAGATCGAGACCTTTTTTTAAGATCGAGGCTGCACGTGAGTACTCAAGACCCTCCGAGACTACATCAGTGTCTCTGTCTCGTTTTGCCCAGTGGCTGTTCCTTTGTTTTCTTTTGCCCCGTCTGAATAATAGATGGTGACTAAGTTGATATATAGATAGTAGGTATGTACTACCCTGTCTGTGGGATGGTGCATATAAAAGATCCCTAGCTGCTAATTGGAACGAGTAGCCCATGAAGTGGCGACAGCGGGTTTCCTCTCTCAATATCTGTGTGGTCCTTAACCATATGTCTGACGCCATATAACCGTAAATAAAATGTGTTGAGTGCATCGTTAAATAAAACATGTCTTTTTTTCTTTCTCTCACTAATACTAACAACTAACTCACTGTCCTCGACAGACATCCCAGATAACTGAAGTGGTTGCCCAGGACAGCGTGATTGAACCTTAATTGGATACGAGCACGAAAATAAGTTGAAATGAAAGTTGAAAATTTACACGAAACAAATGAAGTGGAAATGATATATATTATTATGATTGTTCATAATATACACATATTTTAATCATAAAAGGTAATATATAGCACATATAAAAACCAATTATAACAATTTTAATGATATAAGTATGTTGTCGTCTCTTTGAAGAAATGTGAAATCATACCAAAAGTACAATCCTCTGGCACACTTATAGATACATTGCAGTAGATTTCCGTGAACAATATGCAAATAGATTTCATCTCTTTCTTAATTTCCGGTCATATTAACTTGGATTTCCATACTTAAAATCTAATAACACTGCCATAAGATAGGATTTCAACGAGCAATTAAAATCAATTATTATATGTATACCAATACCATAAAAAAATAGGTCAGCCACCTAGATACGGAACTCGTTAGCAACATAGTACATAGTACCTCATCTCCTTTTCAAATCGATTATTTTAAAAGAATTCATGTCTTCGATGTTGCCTTTCCGCATGTGGCCTTTACAGTAAGCTTGCCAAATTAGCTCCAGCTCCAGGAAACTAATAAACTTTAAACAACAAACACATCTAATGATGTCAAGGAGAACCTCGTTAAAATAGCCCCGGAAGGAAACATTTGCAAAGATATGACGACGAGCACCGAACTACGTGTAAATAACAAAACCATTTGGTTGGAACTCTCTGGGCCAATCGCCAATGCCAGCCCTGAAACCACGTGATTAAATATAGCTGCATATTTTACTCGGAATCCTGCAGTTTACCGACGTAGCTACAGACCTGTAAACTAAATCTATAAGTTACAAATACTGATGCAGAATTTGTATATATATATTCGTCTTTGTGTTAAATCAGAGCTGAACATTTCACACATATTTTGAATGAACTAAAGGAAGAAGATCTAGCTGAACATTTGACACATAAATCTAAATGGTTCAAAGGAAGAGCTGATAGCTGAAGAAGCTAATACATAATTCTAAGGGGACGAAAGCTACGAAATGCAGCTGAACATTTCACACGCACAGACAAGAGAACCAAAGGTGGAGCTGATAGCTGAAGAAGCTAATACATAGTTCTAGGGGACGAAAGCTACGAAATACAGCTGAACATTTCACACGCACAGACAAGAGAACGAAAGGTGGAGCTGATAGCTGAAGAAGTTAATACATAATTCTAAGGGGACGAAAGAAAGAGCGTACAGCTGAACATTTGACACCTAAATCTAAGTGGACCAAAGGAAGAGCTGATAGCTGAAGATGTTGATACATAATTCTAAGGGGACGAAAACTACAAAATAAAGCTGAACATTTGACACATACATAATTCTAAGGGGACGAAAGAAAGAGCATACAGATGAACATTTGATACTTAAATCTAAGTGGACCAAAGGAAGTGCTTATAGTTGAAGATGTTGACACATAATTCTAAGGGGACGAAAGCTACGAAATACAGCTGAACATTTGACACATAAATTTAAACCAAAGAAGGAGCTTATAGCTGAATAAGTTGATACATACTTATCAGGGGACAAAAGATAATACAGATATACAGCTGAACATTTCATACAGACGAACGGTAGAGCATCTAAAACATGTCAGATAAGGGGGAATTCGAAAGTTTATACTTCTATGGAATGAGCATCAACAACACATACCTGTGGGTGATATTTGCTCTAGGCTTTCCCGGGAATCTCGTCTGCTTGACGACGCTCGTCAAAATGAAGTCGACGTCTGCTCCGATGCTGTACATGGGCCTGCTGGCCATCGTGGACAACCTGTCCATATGTCAGAAGCTGCTGTACCACCAGCTGTCGTACCGCAAGGTGGAGATGGGACCGGCCGCCTGCAAGACTCTCAATTTCTTCACTCTGGTCTTCGCGACGTACGCCAACTGGCTGATTGTGTTCATGGCGGCCGAGAGGTCGGAAGCGATCATCAACTACTTCCGGACCAAGTCGACCCGACGCCGGATCCTCGTGCACTCCATCCTGCTGGGAATCACCGTCCTCGCCATCTACCTCCACCTCTTCTGGATGTTCACCGACGTGGACGGCATCCACTGCGGGATCTACCAGAGGTACGTGCCCTTCTACGTCGGGGTCTGGTACTGGATCTGCGCCTCCGTGTACAACCTGGCCCCTTGCTTCCTGCTGGTCATCATCGACGTCCTGATGAGCTACAGGTTCAGGAAGATCTCCGCAGTCATCGCCGACGGATGCCAGAATCACTGCGGTCACAGAGTCACCGGGTCGCAGCGGAGTCTGGGTCAGGAGACGTCGGCCATGGTCCTCGCCGTTGCCGTCGCCTTCGTGGTGATGACGCTCCCGCGGTGCGTATACATCATCCTAGAGAGTCACTGGAGCGTGGAGACGACCACGCTGTCCCATGCTCAGAAACACCTGATCAACCAGATCACGTTCGTGTTGTCCGACGCACGCCATGCCGTCAACTTCTACCTCTACTTCTTCACTGGGAAGATTTTTCGTTCCTCGGTTATATGCGCGCTTGCGTGGAAGCGCAAACCGGACAATGCTGCACTTATGTTGACAACAGTGACACCATGCACCGGTAAGGGAAGTGATTTATAGAGATTAATATTATATTAATGCAGTTTACAGGCCCGTACGCGGGGTGTGTGTGTGTGGGGGGTGGGGGTGGGGGTTGCGACGGGTGTGTACGCACACATCCCCCAAATTACTAAAGGTCCACGTTTCTCTATTAAATTTAAATAACGTTACGTAATCGTTGTTGTTTTGAGGGATTATTTTTATATGTTGATGGGTCCCATCACGAGCAATTCGCACCCACCCATTAAAAATCCTGCGTACGGGTTTGGTTTATGACTGTGGTAGTGTGTCACTGACAGTTTAACCATTACAAGATCTTTAACTGCACAGCCCAGACTTTCTATCGACGTTCATGAGCTACTGCGATACAAAATTGGTACAGATCGGTCGTATCAGATAATACCAAAGACATATCGTTATCTTAATATATACAATGTATATTGTAAACCGATTTAAACATTATACACAACAGACCTTTCAGTTGCATAGCATCTATGTCAACTATTGGTTAACTAAGACAATGCACTGATTGTTTATTAACAATTAACTGGTACTTAGTCTATTAACGGTAAAGACACACTATGTTACTTACGGTTGCTGTATATAAAACTGTGACATACTAGTATTTAAATAAGAAAGACGTTTGAAGGAAAGGATCGTTCGAGACATTCACGCCTTGGAGATAGTATACATTGAATTGTTTGGTGTAGTTCATACAAGAAACACATGTTCAGACTTGTTAAAGTTGCGGTCCGGAGAATTGATCAGGTTGTTGGCGATATCCTCTCAAGTTACAATCAGAATTTGTTAAAACTGTCGAACTTTGTGTTGTGTGTTTCATTGTTTAAAATAAGTGGCATGTTGCACATGACCTTTAAAATATGTGTGCGGGGTGTGAATGGTCGGCTCGTTCGTTGTTTTTCAACGGCGAAAGATATGAATGGCCTCCGGTTGTTAATCTGGATTCAACACGGTGGAAAATGGTAAACGTTCAATTTTTATTTATTGAGTCAAAAAGAAAACAACCCAACTCGACCCCCCCCCCCCCCCCCCCCCCCGCAAAAAAACCCACCAACAACACCCGATTAAACTACATGTATATAGTGGTTTTGGAACTCGCATTCAATTATCGTTGTTCACAATTCTGGTAGACCACATACGTTATTTACTATAGCGGGTCTAGCTCAGCCGGTGGAGCGGTTTACCTGGGATGCTTAGATCGTAGCATCAAACTACGTCAGTGGAACTATTCTCTAATTGTTTTGGGTTTCTCCAAACTGTGGTATGTGCTGTCATGTCTGTGGAAAAGTAGGCTACATATAAAAATCACTGGTTGCTTAAGGAAAAATGTAGCAGGTTTCCTCCAAAGGCTCACATAGACTTGGCGCGTGCGTGTTGCGTCTGTGGCTTGCTTGCGTTTGGGGGAAAATAAACAATAAACGATTATTTCATTGCGGCTGGCCGCATGCGTTTTGCAAGACGCATGCATCCAGTCTAGAGGCGCTCCAATTGAAACTAATGTTTTTCTTTTGTATTATTATGTTAAAGCCGGACCGCACGCACGCACGCACCACGTCCTGGCTACGTTCAGCCAGACCGAAAGAAAGAAAGAAAGAAAGAAAGAAAGAAATGTTTTATTTAACGACGCACTCAACACATTTTATTTACGGATATATGGCGTCAGACATATGGTTAAGGACCACACAGATTCTAAGAGCAAACCCGCTGTCGCCACTACATGGGCTACTCTTCCGATTAGCAGCAAGGGATCTTTTATTTGCGCTTCCCACAGGCAGGATAGCACAAACCATGGCCTTTGTTGAACCAGTTATTGATCACTGGTCGGTGCAAGTGGTTTACACCTACCCATTGAGCCTTGCGGAGCACTCACTCAGGGTTTGGAGTCGGTATCTGGATTAAAAATACCATGCCTCGACTGGGATCCGAACCCAGTACCTACCAGCCTGTAGACCGATGGCCTAACCACGACGCCACCGAGGCCGGTTTCAGCCAGACCGAGCAGAAAAACGTCCACAGTGCTATCTCTGGGTCAGCAGAAAAAATTCGCAGAATTATCTATTAAGCTTACAGAAACCCAGTTATTTTGTAAAAAAAAAGATATAAGTTTTATAATACTTGAAATTATTTCGCCAAATTAAAATAAAATTCGCCAGTTGTTGTTAAAATGTGGCGAGTGCCAGAGCTAGCCCTGACTGCCAGACTGGTGTATGCGCTCAATGGTTAAACCAAATGGCCACGTCTGAAAACCAATAAAGTAGTTCGCGAACGTTAGCGAAACGTTTCCTGGCTGAACTTAGGGTCTTTCACTTATACATGAGCATTTAGACTGCAGTTTTTATCGTCAATACGTCATACTATTATACGTGCCGTCGGACTGATACCGTAAAATAAAATTAGTCATAAATGTAACTTGATGCTGACAAAATATTTTACTCTCCAAAAGATAACTATTTTGTAAATTTTAATTGCCATAGCAGTCTTTCATTCGCATAAGCGAGTGTTTCACTCCACGTATTGCGCCGTGAGCTGTTATTCTCGATGGAGTGGAAATCGTCCAAATGTTGATGCCAGACACTGTACTACCAAAACGTTTCACGAATATGCCCTACAGACATGGAATGGAACACCCACATAACTAATTCACTACAGGCATAATCATAGCCAATTCATGGTGCTACACCCACACTAGGAAACTGGAAGAATGTTTTCTGCATACTGACAGTTACAAGATGGAGCTCTTTCGTGTTCCGTCCAAATATACTCATTTGTGGTTTAGGGTCGACCCCCGCCAGTGCACCAAAAAAGGTTTGTTTTAACAACACCACTAGAGCACACTGATTAATTAATCATCGACTATTAGATGACAAACATTTGCTAATTCTGACTATTATCATTAGAGGAAAAACCGCTACATTTTTCCTAACGCAGCCAGGTATCTTTTATATGCATTTCCCCACATACATGACAGAACATACCACGGCCGTTGACCAGTTGTGGTGTACTGGTTGGAACGAGAGAAAAAACCCAATCCGTTGAATGGATCCACTGAAGTGCTTCTGCATACTGGCAGTAACAAGACGGAACTCTTTCGCTTTCCGTCAAAATATACTCATTTGTGGTCTAGGGTCGATCCCCGTTGGTGGGCCCATTTGGCTATTTATCGTTGTTAGTGCACTATGACTGGTATATCAAAGGCCGTGACATTTGCTGTCCTATCTGTGGAATGATGCATATAATAGATACCTTGGTACTATTGGAGAAATGCACCGTTTCCTCTCTGAGACTATATGTAAAAAAAATATAAAAAACCCCAAACGTTTGACATCCAATAGCCGATGATTAATAAATCGATGTGCTCTAGTGGTGTCGTTAAACAAAGCAAACTTTAACTTTGTGCATTTGCTGAGCATGGAAAACAAGGTGTTGTCACAGATTGGGAACAGGTACCCTCTCCATGCAACCACGCCAAAACAGACACCAGTATGTGACACATGCATGACAGCATAGTCATCACCATATCTTCATGTGTACTGTTGGCACTAATGAAGTGGTGATGTCTATTAAAGTTCCTCAGACTGGCCAAAATGTTTGGTTAATTGGCTGCCCATAAGATGTCTATCACCGACGAATTGGATATTTATCCATGATCCATGTTCCATGCACTAACATGATGTGACAAGAGTACCATCCTTTTTTTGTGGGGTATACACGGAACTCACTCCCAGAGCTTACTAAGTACTGTTTAATCCGACATCCCAGTAGAACGTGTGAGAGAAAGAAAGAGAGAAATGTTTATTTAACGACGCACTCAACACATTTTATTTACGGATGTATGGCGTCAGACATATGGTTAAGGACCACACAGATTTTGAGAGGAAACCCGCTGTCGCCATTACATGGGCTACTCTTTCCGGTTAGCAGCAAGGGATCTTTTATTTGCGCTTCCCAAAGGCAGGATAGCACAAACCATGGCCTTTGTTGAACCAGTTATGGATCACTGATCAGTGCAAGTAGTTTACACCTACTCATTGAGCCTTGCGAAGCACTCACTCAGGGTTTAGAGTCGGTATCTGGATTAAAAATCTCATGCCTCGACTGAGATCCGAACCCAGTACCTACCAGCCTGTAGACCGATGACCTAACCACGACTCCACCGAGACCGGTAACGTGTGAGAGATTCATAACACTGTTCTACGACTGAACAGGTTCTTGCACTGATGTGAATCAGGCCAGAAAGAAGCTGTTTGCAAGAAGAAAAGCCGTTGCCAGAGACAGAACCCGGGATGGAATGCCTGAAACCTTAATGGTATATGGGTATGTTAAAAAGTTCATGCTTAAGCATTAATGAAGATCTGTGTAAAGAAGATCAATCACGTTAGCTGCACTGAAATAACTAGGGACAGACTGGCCCCCAGCACCATTGATTAATTTTGCCTAGTAGCTGCAGAGCATTATTTGAGTATTTGGCGCACTAAGCCACTAATATGTTTGCACCCCCTTCCCCCTCCCCATATCCAAAACCATAATCGTAATGTCATGTAGGCTGTAGACAGTTAGGTACACGGCATAATGCACTATAGTGGGGCGGGACGTAGTCCTGTGGAAAAGCCCTCGCTTGATGCGCGGTCGGTCTAGGATCGTTCCCCGTCGGTGGACCCATTGGACTATTTCTCGTTCCAGCCAGTGCACCACTACTGGTATATCAAAGGCTCCTTGCTACTAATGCAGGTTCCCCTCTAAGACTATATGTCAAAATTACCAAATGTTTGACATCCAACAGCCGATGATTAATAAATCAATGTGCTCTACTGGTGTCGTTAAACAAAACAAACTTTTTTTCTTGTTTTTTTTTTTCTTCATATTTGCCTCTTTCTGGTGCAGGATTTCTTAAAATGACGACCGGTTTTATTTTATTATCAGATAATGTGTAAATATCGATCATTGTCATATTTTGACATTTTTATTTATCAGATTTTAATTTTAAAAAAATTCTTCATATTTGCCTTCCTTCAGGGGCGTACGCAGGGGAAGGGTTTCGGGGGTTGAAACTCCTCCCTGCTCAAACAATTTGTTTTCTATATATTTTCCTGGGAAGCACGAGTCGACCACCCTATAAACTTGTTCGCCACGGTCTAGATTCCCTTACCCCACTGCTGAAATTCCTGCACCCGCGCCTGTCTTGTCTATTATAAGAAATACTATTTTCAGGTTTGACAGTCATTCATGAGTGAGTGCATTCCATCAGACAACGATTTGTGAATGCATTCCATCAGACAGCGATTTGTGAGTGCATTCCATCAGACAACGATTTGTGAGTGCATTCCATCAGACAACGATTTGTGAATGCATTCCATCAGACGATTTTTGAATGCATTCCACCAGACAGCGATTTGTGAGTGCATTCCATCAGACAGCGATTTGTGAGTGCATTCCATCAGACAGCGATTTGTGAGCCCATTCTATCAGACAGCGATTTGTGAATGCATTCCATTAGACAACGATTTATGAGTGCATTCCATCAGACAACGATTTGTGAATGCATTCTATCAGACGATTTGTGAATGCGTTCTATCAAACGATTTGCGAGTGCATTCCATCAGACAGCGATTTGTGAATGCATTCTATCAGACGATTTGTGAATGCATTCCATCAGACAGCGATTTGTGAGTGCATTCCATCAGACAGCGATTTGTGAATGCATTCTATCAGACGATTTGTGAATGCATTCTATCAGACAGCGATTTGTGAATGCATTCCATCAGACAACGATTTGTGAGTGCATTTCATCAAGCAGCGATTTGTAAGTGCATTCCATCAGGCAGCGATTTGTGTGTGCATTCCATCAGACAACGATTTGTGAATGCATTCCATCAGACGATTTGTGAATACATTCCATTGAAAAGTTATTCATGAGTACATATCTGAACATATACCTTGTCTTGTGCAGATAAACACAGGAATTCACAGGAATGTTTTGTTTAACGACACCACTAGAGCACATTGACTTATTAGTCATCGGCAAATGGATGTCAAACAATTGGTAATTTTCACTGATAGTCTTAGAGGGAAACCCGTTACATTGTTCTATTAGTAGCAAAGGGTCTTTTGTATGCACCATCCCACAGCCTTTGATATACCAGTCGTGATGCACCGGCTCGAATGACAAATAACCCCAATGGGCCGAACGACGGGGATCGATCCCAGAGAGAGGCGTATCAGGCGAACGCTTTACCACTTTGCTACGTTCCGCCCCTCCGCGAAATAAAAAATTATCTCCAACGAGAAACGTTTTCAGTGTTCTATTATGAACATCCATAGGTGCAACTATAAACCAAGTTTCATTGATCTAAAACTCTTGAGGAACTGATATAATTGCGAAACTCCAACGCAAAGGTTATGAAAAAAAAAAAAATGTTTTATTTAACGACGCACTCAACACATTTTATTTACGGTTATATGGCGTCAGACATATGGTTAAAGACGACACAGATTTTGAGAGGAAACCCGCTGTCACCACTACATGGGCTACTCTGTCCAATTAGCAGCAAGGGATCTTTTATTTGCGCTTCCCACAGGCAGGATAACACAAACCATGAACCAGTTATGGATCACTGGTCGGTGCAAGTGGTTTACACCTACCCATTGAGCCTTGCGGAGCACTCACTGAGGGTTTGGAGTCGGTATCTGGAGCAAAAATCCCATGCCTCGACAGGGATCCGAACCCAATACCTACCAGCCTGTAGACCGATGGCCTAACCACGACGCCGGTAAAAAAGGTTGATGACTTCGCAGTCGGAAATGTAATAGCTTTATCTCGCCTCGTTACTTCGTGAAGACGAGACAAATACATTAAGGATAAAAAAAACATAACAATAAAAATAATTACCCCCCCCCCCCCCCCCCAAAGAAAAAGACACTGGAAATTAATTGGTTTTGTCTTTTGATTAACTGTCTTCGTACAGATGAGACGAATACATGTAAGGACAAAAATAATAATAATAATAATAATAATAATAATAATAATAATGATAAAAACAAACAACAAACACACATTGAAAATTAATTGGTTTCGTTTTTTAATTGTCTTTGCATTTCACATTTAATAGCTGTTCTCTGTATAGCACCAGGGCTCGAAATTCAGCTTTTTTTGCAGTGGGGAGTAATCTCTGCCTCTCAGATTTTAATCTGGAAGCAAATTTCAGAAACTGAGAAGCAGTTCTAAAATTATTCTAAAAAAATATGTAAATTTTTTTTACAGTGCAACACGAGACAATCACTGATAAAAGATTACGATTTATATTATCACTCCTGAAAAAGAGCACTTTTGGATTTATCTAGAATACTGAAAAAACTGAAAAAGAAGCAACAACATAAATAATTAAAAAATAATAAGAAGAAGAAAATAGAAAGCAAAAAATTATTATTAAAAAACATATTGTGTGTTTTGATCGGTATGTGCTACCTGACTCATTTCAATTTAGACTTTAAAAACACAGAAAAGAAGAGATAGGTTTAAAATAAATTTAAACGTCTTTTGCAAATAAAAGTAACACATGGGCTTGGGTTCAGCCAGACCGAGCGGAAAAACATCCGCCAAACTGGTTTGTGCACTCAACAGTAAACCAAATGGCCACGTTGGGAACCAATCGCGATCGTTAGCTGGCTGAACTTGGGGCTATTCATGGCCCTAGGGCTTGCAGTTAACTTATGCGTCACAGAGAAATCAATTTCAGATCAACTTAGACGTCACAAAGCAATCGATTTCAATTTGTTCTTCATTGAATGCTATTGCAATGGCGGCTTAGTCATCTCCTAAATACCTGGAATACCATTCGATTCTTGCGCAGTTTCAAATAGATCACGATGAGACAAGACGTGTGTCCATGCTCTTTCGAATTACCCCCTCTCTGCTCGAGTACCGGATTACGTACACTGGGGCACGGGCAACCGTGACCTTGGTGTACGGAGACCCGGTACCACCGAAGAAAGGAAGGTGGAGGAAGAGGAGAAGTGCGCCAGGGAAGGCTCAGGGGGAGACAAAACCGGCGGCTAAACCGCCGGCAGCGGCTCCTTCTGCTTCGCCACCTACCGCCGCCCCCCCTAAGAAGACTGGATTGGAAGAGGCACCAGCCCCGGACATCCCGACTTCTAGGATGGACCAAGATGGTCCAACTCCGCTGGCCACTACTTCAGCGCTTCCGGTTGTGCCGCCGATTATACAGGCGGCACCCGTTGAGGCGCAGGCCCGAAAAACGGCTGTAGTGAAACGGAAGGCAACCACTCCCCCGAGTGGCCAACCGGACAAACCAAGCCAACCGTTGCAACCGCCGAAACCCGATGACCCGCCAACCAAACAGTGGACACTACAGGCCGGCAAGCTTCATCAGCGGTATGCTAACCGTGTGCGGATGAACGTGCAGGACGTCACCAAACTCTACATCAAAACCAGATCAACAGCCTGGGTCAAGCTACCAAGGAGCCAACAAGGAGAGTTTGCCATCACTAAAACCCTACTGCGTGATAAGGAGGAGGTGTGTATTGTCACCATACACCAAGCCGGAATCTACCACCAGGTAATGCTGTTGAAGGAAATGGACAACCCGACCATTCATCGTATCGTTAAGACGATATCGGGGGACAACTACCGTCCATTGGTCAGGCAACTAGCAGTCGACCCATACCGGCACTTCTTCACGGATATTGACTCCTCCAACTTCATCGGCTCACCCTAGACGCCAACCTTTGCTAGGACAGGTAACAACCTCCTTTTTGGGCTAGTTGGACTTTAAAAATGTTCGACCGAATCTCAAAATTCTTATGTTTATTTTTTTTATAAATAGTCCAACGCATTTTACTTTGGCGCCCGTTCAATTGCTCAAATCACCTTAAAACCGTTTCGGCCGAGCAGTCAAACTTACTTTTGGGTTTAAACTCTTAGTCCGGACATGATGTTAGGCGCAGTTACTCTCCGTAGACTTAGGTAAATTACAGGCTTCACCGAGGAATCGAAATTCAGCCAATCAGAACACGGCTCCCACTTGGTGTTACTTCAAGTTTGCGAAGTGTCTGCTATTCGGTCCGCGCTTGCGTTGACTTCACTAAATGGCTTTCTTCCAAAATCTGCCCACTTCAAACTTACCTCCCCCCCCCCCCCCCCCCCCCCCGCTCCGGAGTTAGTCACTGGCGAAGTCAGAGGCTAAATCCGTAGTGGGCGTGCCTGAACCTCTGTGGATAGGGGCACGTTAATATAATTCCAGTTCCAGTTCCTGGAATATCCAAAGTAACTACATATACAGGTATTAATACGCCGCTATGCGATAGGGTCCTGTGCTTATAAAAACGTCTGTAGTCGTTAACGTCATTATACCGCTTTTATAAGCACGGGCTCCAATTGTTTCCACACTTTGTTGAGAAAGATGGGCAACATGCTGCCACCACATCGAGGTAGGCCAACCTAACAAAAGGCAACTCCAGATATTTTATATGCACTTCATTATGGACGACCTTTGAAGGTTCACGTCGTGGGACACTGGTTGGGATAGGGGGTTAGAGGGAATCGGACTCCAGCCAGTGGCGTAGGGAAGGGGGCGGGGGCCATGCCCCCACCCCGAATCAATTTTTTTTTCTTAATCATTAAATTTTATAAAATCATATGCACTCTACCCCCCCCCCCCCCCCCCCCAATATAAAATCGTGGCTACGTTATTGAGTCCAACAATCCTACAACCCAACAAATCTCTGGTGAGCACTCTACCATGAAGCTCAAAACGTATATATTTCTCCAATAAAGCTTCTTTTCCCAGGACACCTATAATATAGGACTTTCCAGGGGGTTAATTAAGTTTTCCAGGAGTTTTAAGCACTTTCCAGGATGAAAGTAAAATTTAAGCATTTTCAAGGTTTTCCAGGATGCGTGCGAACCCTGTAATATATATGCAGAGAAAACAATGTTTTAGCCAGGGGAAGGGGGCAGGAGGGAGTCTGACCCCCAGCCTATGCCCCTGTCAGTATAATAAGAACATTGAATGTGTTGCTTCAGTGGGTAAGACAAAACACACACACTACAGGCCCGCACGCACCCCCCATAGTCTGCCGAGGTCCGTCCGTGGATGTATGGACAATTTTTTTTTTGGGTGTCATTTGACATATTTTGAGGCAAAGAAACATTTCAAATTTACTTCCCAGAATGCAGGAAAATGTATCTGTATTTTAGATTTTTTAAAATTTCTGGGGGGGGGGGGGGGGGGGGGGGGGGGGTAGGTACACAAAATCACTACAAACACAAAATGTTTTTGTTAATATTTTAATGGAGTGAAATGTCTGTCATGATGGGATTCAGAATCACATTCTGTAGTAACACGTACAAAAATGAAGGAGAGAAATTAAAATAAATAAATTGTCACTGGGATAGAAATCCTAGTAATCAATATGTTGATCAGTAACATCATAAAAAGAATTCTTCAGATGATCAACAACTAAACAGATGACAGCATTGCTAGAATCTGAAAAACAGAAGAAAAAAAATAAAACCAATGTCTTACTTATAAAATACTAAACTAGCTTGCCTGTCACACACGAGCTACTTTCGCTTCACTAATGTCAAAACCTATATTATTAGCTCTGGAACTTTCTTTTTGGCCGACCGTTCAGAATTGCGCCCTATTTCCTCAACCCAAATTGCGCACCTTTTTCTCTTTGGCATAATACTTTGTTCCATTCCAAATTCAATAGCACCCCCCCCCCCCCCCCCCCCCGGTCGGGCTGCTGGTGCTCCCTTGCACCTCCCAGTGCAGGCGGTCCCTCCACTCCCCCTCCCCCACGTTTCCTGTCCTGGACGGAGGAGCCGGCCGAGGCCGGCTCTTGTGTCCAGGACAGACGTGTGCTACAACGGCTTGCTCTGAATGTGCACGTAAAGACCTATGACCTGACCTGTCACACCATTTTTATGAAATGAGTGAACAGTTTTGGTATTTGACTAGCGAAAGCGAGTCGGATACCAACACTGTTCACAAGTTTCATAAAAATGGTATGACAGGCAAGCTAGTTTAGTATTTTATTCATTACAAACCAACTGCAAACAATCCGCAATGCAGATGTAAGGAGATGTCGAGACCTACTACACGTTATTTTTCTGCGAATTGGGTCAGCAGTGATCTATGTCAAGCCAATATTACACTAGTCAGATACTGAGTGACTGTTATGACGACCAATATCTTACACTGGTGTGTAATAATTCACAGTATTACACAGTCACTGTTACACACTAGTGAGCGTGACGTAGATCACTTGCTGACCCCAATTCGTAGAAAAATAACGTGTAGTAGGTCTCGACATCAGCTTACTTCTACATTGCGGCTTGTTTGCAGTTGGTTTGTAATAAATAAAATACTGATTAAACTAGCTTGCCTGTCATACCATTTAAAAAAAAAAAAAAAACTCGAGAACAATGTTGATATCTGAATCGCTTACGCTCGTCAAATACCAAGACTGTTTACCCATTTCATAAAAATGGTATGACAGGCAAGCTCGTTTAGTATTCTATATATACCACCTAAAGCACATTGATAAGTATAAAATATATTTCGTACCACTACAAAGCATCAAATATATTTTGTATTTCTACACAAGTTTACCTGCAGGACAGAGTTAATTCGTTATTCCCCCCCCCCCCCTCCCCCCACCAAACCCGCATTTAAATATACTGGACCAAATTTATGAAGCTTGTTTTTAGATACAAGTGTTTAAGAATTGTAAATGTATGTTGGAACACGCGTGGAAGACATAAACAGGCTTCGTAAGTTTGGCCCAGTATATTTAAATATCCACTTATGTCCAAATACACACACCTGGTCACACACCTGTCAAATAAAGGTCAAGGCAAGAGGCTAATGTGAATTCTTAGTTGCAGATGTTTATTAAAGGGACATACCCTAGTTTATAAACACTACGACATATTTTTTAATATTAGAGCCGTTTTTTGATAACTGAAATCATACTTTACTTCGATTTTATTGTTTAGATTGTCCATTTCCGTACAGTGTTTTTGGTCATCCTGGTGTTTATAATATAAAAAAATGCATTTCTCATATTTTTAAAAACGCATGTGCGTCTGAGAAGTAACTGTTAAAGAGTCGAGTTTTAGTCTATTTTTAGAGGGTATTTCACCATGTCAAAGTCAAAGACTCATGTTTCACTCAATTGTAACTTTATCCAAATGTGTTACAGGTTTGTAAATTAACTACACTTAGCACATGTTAATTTACATGCATAATGGCGTCAGATATATATATATATATGATTAAGAACCATACAGATAATGAAATGAAACCTGCTGCAGCCACTCCATAGGCTACTCATTTTTGATTAGCAGTAAAGGATCTTTTACATTCCACAGGCAGGACAGTACATACCACAGCCTTTGTTTAAAGTTTGTTTTGTTTAATGACACCTCTAGAGCACATTAATTAATCATCGGCTACTGGATGTCAAACATTTGGTAATTCTGACTGGTAGTCAACAAAGGAAACTTGCTACATTTTTCCTAATGCAGCAAGGGATCTTTTATATGCATTTTCCCTCAGACAGGACAGCACATACCACGGCCTTTGACCAGTTGTGGTGCACTGGTTGGAACGAGAAAAAACCCAATCAGTTGAATGGATCCACAGAGGTGGTTAGATCCTCAGTTTCCTGCAACGCAAGCACCTCAGGCGAGCGCTCAACCAACTGATCTAAATCCTGCCCCCAGCCTTTGTTATGCCAGTTGTGGAGCATTGGCTGATCTGAGAAATAGTCTACTGATAAGGACTGATTGTTGATTTATTGTTGATTTATTGTGCATTTAAGTGAATGCTTTACCACTGTGCTTCATCCAACTTTGAGACCACTACAGTACATTGATTTATTTATCATCGGCTATTGGATGTTATTTGGTAATTTTGACATATAGTCTTAGAGAGGAAGCACGCTACATTTTTCCACAGGCCCTAATCTAGAATTGAAAAAGTAAGAGTAGTGACTTCTCCCTTCCCAGAAGAAAGGGGCGAGGTTTGATAAAAATAGGCAAAGTGAACATTTATCGGTACATTTCGTAACATTTCGCCAGTTTCGGTATTCAATCGAAAAAAATCTGAATTTTACTCTCGGTTCTAATCGTAATATTTTGATATAAAATACTACTTCTGGTAATAAAGTTTAAACAAAACAGTTATATGTTTCATTAAAAATGTGCTATTATTAAGCAGCTGATAATGTGCCGCTGTGCTAAAATTAGGTATTAATTAGTATTTTCTGGCATTAATGAAATGAATTTGGCTGAGGATTAACAATACTTGACTGGTCACACCACACGGTGTTACACGCATCACTTTGAAAAACATTTCTTGGTTGATTTCGATAATAAATTGAACAAGGTAAAATATTATTTCATCAAATCAATCAGTCATTATAATGCGCCTGCACAGAAACAATTTACCGTTAACAGGCAGGTTTGTGATTACTCGAAGATACAGTCTAGCGCCAAAGAAAAAACACTGTTCGACATATGACGACAAGTTGCCAAGTGAGCTATGACAATAAAGAAGTCGGGATCTTGACGTCTGTTGTATGATTTCATTTTTGAAATCTGATTAGGTCCAAAATATTACAGCGACTTCAATTTCTCACTTCTGATGATAACTCGGCAACTAGAGTCGACTTTCAGTGAATAAAACGCTCATTTCGCCAGTAAGATTAGGGCCTGTTTCCATTAGTAGCAAGGGATCTTTTATATGTACCATCCCATAGACGGGATAGCACATACCACAGTCTTTGATATACCAGTCGTGGTGCACTGGCTGGATGGAGAAAGAGCCAAATGGGTCCACCGACAAGTATTGATCTCTTATCAAGGGTGACACCAGCTCAGTGGCCAAAAGCCCCTAGATTGAGCCCTCAAAACTTAGCTCCTTCTTTGTTGGCATCATTTCTTTTATAGAAAGAATGTAGTGATGTTCTAATGATCGACTAACAAATCTCCATTCGGACACAGACTACTCCATCTTCTATTAAACAGCATTCTACTTTACCTTTTTTGTCACAAGAGATATATGTACCCACCTTCTAATGTTTAATCTTTCTTCTTTAACTCTTCTACTAAATCAATGTATTTCTGTTGTGCATCCTCTTTGCTCATCCCTGGAAAGACACAGAAAATAGAAATGGCTATGTTAAGACATGGCCTCTATCTCCTATTTTAAACGATTTCTGTGAGGGTGGAAGTTAAAGTTATAAAGTTTGTATAACAACAACACTAGAGTACATTGATTTATTAACCATGGAATAATTGGATATCAAACATTTGCTAAATTGGACATCAGTTTTGAATACACTACCCAACAGACAGGACAGCACATACATGTGGCTTGGTCTTTGTTATACCAGTCGTGGTGCACTTGTTGGAATGAAAAATAGCCCAATGGGCCCACCAACAGGGATCGATCCTAAACCGACCGTGCATCAGGCAAGTGCTTTACTACTGGGTTACGTCCTGCACCCCTCTTCCTCCAGCGTGAGCAATCATATGATGACAAAGCAGTAATATATAACAAAGAAATGTTTTATTTAACGACGCACTCAACACATTTTATTTACGGGTTATATGGCGTCAGACATATGGTTACGGACCACACAGATTTTGAGAGGAAACCCGCTGTCGCCACTACATGGGCTACTCTTTCTGATTAGCAGCAAGGGATCTTTTATTTGCGCTTCCCACAGGCAGGATAGCACAAACCATGGCCTTTGTTGAACCAGTTATGGATAACTGGTCGGTGCAAGTGGTTTACACCTACCCACTGAACCTTGCGGAGCACTCACTCAGGGTTTGGAGTCGGTATCTGGATTAAAAATCCCATGCCTCGACTGGGATCCAAACCCAGTACCTACCAGCCTGTAGACCGATGGCCTAACCACAACGCCACCGAGGCCGGTTATTAATATATAACAAAACATGATAAAAGACTGATATTTCATTTCATTTCCACTTATTTTTCGTGCTTACCATATATTGCTGTGTATTAGCCGGTTGGGAGTGTTAAGACTGATATTTCATTTCATTTCCACTTATTTTTCGTGCTTACCATATATTGCTGTGTATTAGCCGGTTGGGAGTGTTTTCGATTGGAATTTTATGAACAAATTTGTTGCCTCCGAATATAAGCCGACTCTCTTCTTACTGGTATATCCAATTATGGTTCAAGCACGCTGTCCT
Organism: Gigantopelta aegis; assembly: GCF_016097555.1. Lineage (NCBI taxonomy): Eukaryota > Metazoa > Mollusca > Gastropoda > Neomphalida > Peltospiridae > Gigantopelta > Gigantopelta aegis. The sequence continues at coordinate 19,166,322 of NC_054707.1, forward strand.
GGGTACTCACATCAGCTATCTGAGCTGTCTGTCTAGGACAGTCGGTTAGTGGTTAGTGAGAGAAGATGGTGCACTGTAGTTGTCTTACACCTACCACTGAGTCGTTAAAAGTCGCTCTGGGCGGGAGCCGGTAATGGGCTGCGAACACTGTACCTACCAGCCTTATGTCCGATGACTTAACCATGACACCACCGAGGCTGGTTCATTCTGATGCTGATATTAATGCACTGGCAGAATAACACCAACCAAGGATGAAGCCGACAGTGGCCCGCATCTAATTTACAGATGTCTATCTACAGTGCTGGTATGTACTATCCTGTCTGTGGGATGGTGCAAATAAAAGATCCCATGCTACTAATTAAATGAAAAAATGTGGTAGGCTTCCTCTCTATATGTCACAGTTACCAAATGCTTGATATCCAACAGCCGATGATTAATAATTCAATGTGCTCAAGTGGTGTCATTAAACAAAACAAACTGTACTTTTTACATTGTGGTAGAGGGAGGGTGGAGGGGAAGGGGTGGCAATGGAGATCGTCCCCACAGAAAATGCAAAACACCACATCCTTATTTATTTCAGAACTTTAACAACATCACTGGAAAACATTGATTTATTAATCATTGGCTAGTCGGAAGTGATCAGACTGAGCCCACAGCTAAAAGCTGATGGGACAATATATATATAGCAGGTGTGTGACATGGATTGCCACAAAAGACAAGCACCTGTTGCAGTTGGAAAGACAAGGACTGGGTTGTGGAGGTGGACAGCAAAAGAAGTTGAAAGATAGGAGTTGCCAGATCGGGAAGAAATGAGATGGGAAGTCAAAGGAGAGAAAGGAAAGGGGGCAGTGGGATAAAAAAAATATATATATACATGTATATACATGTATATATTGGCTATTTTATGTCAAACATTTGGTAATTCTGACACACAATCTTCAGAGGAATCGTGGTACATTTTTCTATTAACAGCAAGGGATCTTTTATGTGCACTTTCCCACAGACAGGACATACCACGGCCTTTGGTATACTAGCCATGAGGCAATGGTTGAGACGGCTGAGGGAAAATTCCTATGAGAAAATAGGTCCACTGAGGGGGTTCGATCATACAACCCAAGCACCACGAGCAGGTGCTCTATCAACTATGCCAGTGTCCCTTTGTCTTGCTGGAGATGTCACCATATTACTGTGACCCTTGTTATTGTTATTTAGGCTAGGTATTGTCCACAATCAGAACAGGAGTGTTTTTCTTTAGTTGCTTTTCATGTTTGTTTTTTTAATGACACAACTAGAGCACATTGATTAATTAATCATCGGCTAGTTGAGTGTGCGTCGTTAAATAAAACACTTCTTTTTTTAATCATCGGCTATTGGATGTCAAACATTTGGTCATTCTGACATGTAGTCATCAGAGGAAACCCGCTACATTTTCCTAATGCAGAAAGGGATCTTTTATATGCATCATCCCACAGCCGTGACAGCACATACCATAGCCGTGACAGGGTTTCTGCCAGAAAGAAAATTTTGGGTATGGTGCTATGGAATTGAATATTTACAATGAGTGTGCTAAATGCAACCGCAATCGACAGGGAGCATGGGGGATCTCCCCCAGGAAGAAAATGGGTTAGGTTTAGGGTTAGGGTTAAAAAAAAAAAATCATAATTATGTCAAAAAGTTAACTTGAAGAAATAAAATCTTTAAAAAATTTGGATGTGGCGCCATACCCATTTTACCCTCTGGCAGAAATCCTGCTTGCAGATATACTGGTCATGGTGTACTGGCTGGAATGACAATTAGCTATATGAGCCCACCAACGGGGATATATCCTAGACACTGCGCTTCAAGCGAGTGCTTTACTACTGGGCTACGACCAGACTCTTACTTTTTGACATGCCAAATACTGTCAATTGACCCCTGGAAAACACTTTTTAAACCAGATGTTAAGTCTAAATAATATTTACCTTTTTTCCCATTCCAAGCATTCCATTTGGCTTTTCCTTTAAAGTCCAACATACCTGGCTGATCTATAAATAGAAACACAATTTCACCACACACACATAACTGAAAGAACGAAAAATAGAATGAATAAAACAATAAAAGAAAGAATGAATTAATGAACTAATGAATGAATGAAAGAATGAAAGAATACATTCATGAATGAAACATATGTGCCAATATTGTTACTTTATTAATTGGTGTAGTTCACTGTTGATAATGTATTATTATAGTAGCAGGATTTCTGCCAGAGGGTAAAACGGGTGTGGTTGCACACCCAAATTTTTTGCAGATATTATATATTTTTTTAAAGTTAACCTTTTGACAAAATTAATGACTCTTATCATTACTGTATGATTTTCTTAACCCTAACCCTAAACCTAACCCATTTTCTTTCTGGTGGACAGCAGATACATTCAGCACACACATTGTAAATATTCAATTCCATAGCGCCAAACCCAAACATTTCTTTCTGGCAGAAACCCTGAGCTACCAGTTATCAAACAATTACATGTATGTCCAAATAAAAATTATTTCATGAGAGAAATAAATTTCATAATATAACTAGTACTGAGTTAAATGTTTGTTATTCTATTTATTGTATGAGCTATTTTTCTCTCTCTAAGAGCCGTTTATTTTCAATGTCCAAAAATCTAGAAGTTCATGGAAAGATAGTGGTTAAAGTATGTCTAATTTGTTATATACATGTATGTTCATGCAATACCTATTACTTGTAGTCAGCATTGGATAAATTTATTAATAATGTTGACTGTATTGCATGAATAATAAACTAGATAAACCGAATGTATTTCACAGTGTGAGATAAAATGTAGAGGTTTTGTCAATTATTGCAGTTATCCATGACAAACTTTATTTTGTTTGCCGACACCACTAGAGCACCTTGATTTACTAATCATTGGCTACTGGAAATTTTATTTAACAATGCACTCAACACATTGTCTTTACAGTTATATGGTGTCAGACATATGGTTAAGGACCACACAGATATTGAGAGAGGAAACCCGCTGTCGGCACTTCATGGGCTACTCTTTTCAATTAGCAGCAATGGATCTTTTATATGCACCATCCCACATACAGGGTAGTACATACCACGGCCTTTGATATACCAGTCGTGGTGCACTGGCTGGAACGAGAAATAGCCCAATGGGCCCACCGACGGGGATCGATCCCATACAGACCGTGCATCGAGCGAGCGCTGTACCACTGGGCTAAGTCTCGCCCCGTGGCTATTGGATGTCAATCATTTGGTAATTCTGACATATATACTAGTAGTCAGAGAGAGGAAACCCTGGCTACATTTTTTCCATTTGTACGGTAGTTCAAGGGATCTTTTATATGAACCATCCCACAGACAGGATAGCACATACCATGGTCTTTGATATACCAGACATGGAGCACTGACTAGAATGAGAAATAGCTCAATAGGCCACCGACGGGGATCGATCCTAGACCGACAGTGCATCAGGTGAACGCTATACCATGCACTAGGCAGCATTCTGCCCCCTCTAACCATGACAAATGCGTTCATGCCTCCTGGCACTCTTCATGCATTAAATTTTTTGTCAAATGTTTCAGTTATAAGTCTATTTTGTAAATACCCCCGGTATGAATATCCTGCCCCCACCCCAAACCCCCAATGTTAGTATTTTAAGCTCTACCTCCCTCTTTAGGTGACATATCTGATTATTACTATTATTTAAAGCCGCACACCCTAGTTCCATCCAGCGAAAATAAATTATAATTTGGTTAATCTACAAACCTGTAACACACTTAGATCACGTTTTTATCAAATGGAGTGAAAAAGCAGGTTTTGTATCGATAAATACCATGGGAATCCCCATGTCCCAATTGCTTGAAATAATTTTGAAAGTTTGTATTCTGATGTCACCGGTAGATGTCGCTCGAAGCACAACAATGCCTACGTCACGACAAATTTTACAGACTTGGGGTGCGTTCTTTTCACCTCTCCTGGACATGTTCCAACTGTTCTGTCCTGGTTGTATCCCCTCTCCAGATATCGTAAGACTTAGCAAAATTATTGGTTTTAAGGGTTTGTAATGTTTTGTATTGAGATACTTACTTGTCTGAACTTTATTGTTACTGAAAATGTTCACGAACTGTGAAGAAAAATCTCACAAATGAACAACAAATCGGATGTTGATTGCGCGAACCGTGCACGAGAAAACAAACCGAACCAAAATGATAACGGTCACGTGGTATACCAACGTCTGTGACATTGAAATGGAAATATCCCGTCTAAAAATAGATTAGACCTTGTCTGCTCAACGTTTTTTTCTCAAACGTGCGTCGGTTTTTCAGAAATACGAAAAATGTATTTTGTGGTATTACAAACACCAGGATTACCAGGATTACAAAAACACACTTCAGGTGAATGGAAATGTATATTCTAAATAATAAACGGTAAGTAAAGTGCAATTTTATTTGTGAAAAAATGGGTTTAATAGCGAAAAACAACACCGTAATGGTTAACAACTAGCCGTAACTAGGGTGTGTCCCTTTAATAAAACTGTATTATCTTAAAATAAAGTAGGGCGAGTGATTTTTTAATCATGGTGAGTATATTTTTTAAATCATTGATCCCATGGCTAGTAGATGTTATACAAATTCTACAAGCCATGCTGAATAAAATGTACTATGCATGTATAGTTCATTATAAAAATGACATCCATTTAAAAATTCAAGATAACGCACATGTACATGCCCCAATCCCTCATGAGGGGGGTACGTAGCCCAGTAATAAAGCACTTGCTTGATGTGTGGTTGGTCTGGCATTGATTCTCATCAGTGGGCCTATTGGGCTATTTCTCGTTCCAGCCAGTGCACCAAGACTGGTAATCAAAGGCCATGGTAAATGCAGGCATCGAAATAAGCATTGTGTCTGGTAACCCATTTACAGGTTACCACAAAATATAGCCTGGTAACCTATAGGTTACCACAACTATATAAAAGTTAGAATTGAATTCCTGTTACTACCACTTTTAACGCCCTTACATGTGTGCCAGATGATTATTGTAGTATATACATGTTGAAATTCTTGTCGAGAACGAAACACTGTTCTCGACTTTTTTCTTACATGTGGTGACCTCCCAGTAACCTGAACGACCATTCTCGACTTATTTCGATGCCTGTATATGCTATTCTGTCTGTGGGATGGTGCATGTAAAACAAAATCCCTTGTAGATGGAAATATTTAGCAGGTTTCCTCTCCAAGACTATGTCAAAATTACCAAATGTTTTACATCCAATAGCCGATGATTAATAAATTAATGTTCTCTAGTGGTGTCGCTAAACAAAACAAGATGTTTAACAATCCCTCTGATTCTGCACCTGATACATGCAATGAGTCATCTGCATGTACATTGTGCTCACTGCCCCCAACAGCTGAGAAATTCATATGTAAAACATGTACCAGCTAGTATGTGTATGTGATACAACTGTAGGACACTCACAATGCACCAGTGAATGATAACCATGATTATAGTTATCAAAAGTCAACACGACACCAGCTCAACCAGTTGATATCAAAGTGCACACCATATGTTAGTAGCTGACAGCGAGTACCAAGTTACTGGGTGAAAGAGAACTGTAACACCATTGTTGACACAAGCTCTGCTCAACCAGTTGATAACGAAGTACACTCCATGTGTTAGTTGCTGAAAGTGTGTACTAAGTTACTGGGTGACACAGAACTGTAACACTATGGTCGTTGTCATGTTTCGATGATTAGGGTGGGGCGTACATGTAACCCAGTGGTAAAGCTCTCGCTTGATGCGTGATCAGTCTGGGGTCGATCCCTGTCAGTGGAAACAGTGCACTATTTCTTGTTGCAGTCAGTGCCCAATCTAATTAAAATTAGCTCCACTATTACATGTGGATCTAACAGCAGCCAGTTGGAGCTCATGTCCACCAATCAAAACCTTACTTGCAGAATCATGCCAGTGATTTGAAAATAATTTGAAAACATTCCGAATTATCCTGAGGCTGCTGTTAGATCCACATGTAATAGTGGAGCTAATTTTAATTAGATTGAGTCAGTGCCCCACAACTGGTGTAACAAAGATTATGGTATGTGCTATCCTGTCTGTGGGATGGTGCATTTAAAAGATCTCTAACTAATAATGGAAAAATTAATTTTGTTTTAGCCAATTTTCAGATTATATACTGATGGAAAGAAATAAAGGATCACACAGATAGCAACATGAAATAATGACTGCATCAAAAATCAATTCATATTGTCAGAAGTTGACTGGGAACATATAGGCAGCACATTCGACACTATACAGACGTTCAATCCCACATTACAACTTGGTATGAAATACAGACATTACTACGCTAGTAGTGAATTAAATTTGGTCTACAAATTGATGTGTTCCCTTATTTCTTTCCACTTTGTATAACAATTAGCAACTAGCTAATTTGGCAGTGGGCAGGGTGAGCTGGCCATGTTCTTCGTTCATGTAGAGCTCTAGCGAGAATGTTGATATGTTACCACTTTACCTGTATTTACGTCACCTACAGTCGTCTGCTTGTAAAAAGCATAAATTTCTAACATGTCAGCATCAGATGGACGATTCTTCAGTTTCTTCACCTCCTCAGCGGCTTTGTTAAATTCCTTCAAAAAAAAATAAATATATATATATATATAAAAATAAATATGGTATCATTTCACTGTATGCACTGTGAAATAATCATAAATTTCTTACAATACCAGCTCTCATCTATATGTTCACTTTTCCATCTAGGAGCCAGATGACGCTAACTTCTATTTTTTATATAGATAGTATGAAAATGTTTTACTTGCCAGATGAATTTGTTTGATTGCATATATGCGACCAAATTGGTTGTCGCAATGGTGACGGTGTAGAGGGCTGAATACTCACTTAATCAGTTTTAAATATTATACTCAAAACTGTACAGGGCTTGAAATAGCGGCTTGGAAAAGCGAAGAGCAGTCCATTTTTAGACCTAGCATGTGAAGTAAAAACAAATATTTTGAGAGTACTGCGAAAGCAATACACACGTCCCCTACCTGACCTAACAGGTTTTCGTATCTCCTAAATTCAAGGGCCTAACATCTGTGAAAAGTCACAAAATTTCATCTCAATATTTTCAAGTATTGCAAAACAAAAGTGCAGAATTGATCTTTTTCATATATCTCCTAAGTTCAAGGGCCATAATTCTGTCAAAAATGGGTAAATTGCCATGAAAGTTAAACTTGATACTCTGTAACAGTATGTATGATAAAGCTATGCACAAAATTTCAGGTTAATATCTTAAGGCCTTCTGGAAAAAAGTCCGGAAAACAAATTTTCATATCTCCGAAGTTCACTGGCCAAACCTCCATCAAAAATGGATAAGTCGCCATGAAAGTCAAACTCGATCTGTAATAGTCCACAATAAAGCTATATATGTACACAAATATGAAACCGATAGCCCACTCCGGTTGGACCAGTAGGGGACTAACAATTTCACCAGCCAAAATTACCCCCCAAAATTCACAGGTTAGTTAGTTTTCAACAGACAGATGTACATGTGTACGATCATCTCGTCTTCTAGTTAGCTGAGGCTGAGCTTGTGATTCTGCAGGGTTTTATCCAGGATTTTTCGCCATGGTCCCTTGCCTGCTTGGATTGGGAAAATTAGCGTGAGTAAATCATACTTGGGATATGCAGGGTTTCTGCCAGAGGGTAAAACGGGTATGGCGGTGTGCCATACCCAGATGTTTTTACAGATTTCAATTTTTTTTTAACCTTTTAACAAAATTAATTACTCTTATCATTAATGTATGATTTTCTTAACCCTAACCCTAAACTTCACCCATTTTCTTTCTAGGGAGGCCCCCCCCCCCCCTACCCCCTATTGATTGTGGTTGCATTCAATTCCATAGCGCCATACCCAAAAAATTATTTCTGGCAGAAACACTGATATGTTTTCAGGCCACCGAGTGATGCAATACACCAATGTTAAATTAATTTATTAGAACAAACATAATTAAATATGTGTAATTTATATTGCACATTTTTAGCATAGAAATTGGGAATTTTTAGTTCCACTTTCTTTTGGGAAGAGTTGTATGTTCGGACCTACATGTATACATAAATATTAATAAATCCATGTTCTGTTATATTTGTTAATTTTATACTACTCTGAAACACATCGATCTCAGAGATACTAATTTTTCTCACATTGTCCCAAACCCTCCACTCTGGGCAGAGAACATTTGGTTTTAAACATTTTGTTTAGCAAAATTTGATATCTGCTTGACAATTTATCACCAACTTAATGTTACCAGGGCACGATATTGTGAGTGCAATGCTCACCTATGGGAGTGAAATTCTGCTATGGTGATTAAAATTTACAAAACACTTGTCTTTTGGCGAATAGATTATTTTGTCACACCTGACAATTTTTTTTTTTTCTGTATTAAGTTAGTCAGATGACATATGTGTTGACAATGAAAACTATAAGCATGAACATCTGCGTTTTAGACTGTGTTTTCGAATCACACATAAAATGGCAGACAACCAAAGTCGCCGGAAGTGATCCGAATGGAAAATTAAACTGGGAGTTTTGGCCGAGGTGTTTTGAATGCTTGCTAACTGAATAACCACAACTGGGCTTCTAGAATTTGCATAAAATCCACTAGCCATGGGATCAGTGATTTAATTTGTTTTACTAGCCACAATTAAAAATTCACTAGCCCTACTTTACTTTAAAGTTAATACAATTTTACTAAATAATAGTAATAATCCGATATGTCACCTAAAGTAGGAGATACATACAGCTTAAAAACACTAACGTTGGGGTGGGGGCAGGATATTCATATAAATTTACAAAATAGACTTGACTGCAACGTTTGACAGGTTGTTTTCACTAGCCGTCGGGCATGGCAATAGCAGTTATTTACTAGCCCACCATTGAATATCACTGCACTAGCCATGGGAGTGGGGCTACCATAATGTAGAAGGCCTAGCTGCACAATCTGAAAGCCTTATGACACATCGAAATGTTTCAATTTTAAATGAACTTTTTAAAACACCGTACATTGATCTTTATATTTTTTACTTTATCTTGGTCATGTGTTTACATGCCATATATTAAAATAAATGTAAATAAAATTAAAAAAAAAAAAAAAAAAAAAAAAAAAACCCAACACAAATACTCTGTTCTCTGTAAATCACATGATCATATATTTATTTCATGACAATCATAATGTTTTGTTCTGCAGAATTAATGCTTTCCTTTTAAATACAAATGTTGGATTTGGGTTTTTTTAATTAGGGTACACAGGAAAAAATATGTAGCAATTTACATGCACTTACAACATGGTAACATTCACTTGTTAAATTTTCACTTCAATTTGATTTTCTAGTGAAAATTACTAGTTTAACAGTCACCATATATTACGGTACCGATGATGTAAATTTATATATGTCTAGAATACAATACAGGTTTTTACTATAGTCCGTCACACAGAAAATGCCTTTTTTCACGGTATGGAATTTACTACAAATTATTTATTTCTGAGTCAATTGATTTGTAAGTTGCACATACAAATAGTATTTTTTATTATTTCCAAAACATCTTTACTTGTTTTCTTACATCAAACCAACTTGTTTTCTTATGTCAAACCAAATTGAAATTATTTACACAAAAAAAGAAGTTTTATAGAATTATGGGGCAAACTATATAGGTGCACTTTTTACGAAATGAGTGAACTTCCCATGTGACTATTCGACCGACCGATAGTAAGGTCAGATACAGGCCACCATGGGAAGTTATAATATAAAGATAAATTGCTACTTTTCCCCCTGGTTACAGAATTGCATAACGATCTATAAAACTTGTGAAAGATTTCTGCCTGTTACCCCCCACCTACCCTCATTATATTGATACATGTATAATGAGGGAACCTCACCCTAACCAAAAACTAAACCTAAATCTAACTCTAAATTACTCTAAAACTAATCCACGATCGGATATTAATTATTTTACACAGAACGGATCACATCCTCAAAAGGGCCTCTTGTGATCACAACAATGTCAACACACGCGTCGCCGGTACAACTATATAGTATATCAATAAATATACCGATCAGCTAACACACTATCTGTATCACATAATACACGAAAAATACAAGTAATGCACAACGTTCATTGCGATATTTTAAAAATACTTACAGCACTCATTTTGTCTGAAGAACACTTGATGTGGGAACTGAACGACCAACAATTTGATGCATACAAACCACGCGACTGTACTTTGACCAGGAAGTACAAAGTAGTTACGTCCCTTGAGTCATACATATGTCAAAGGTCATTTCCAATCGTAAATGTACAGTAACAGACCGAGCTAAACAGCTCTCTAGTCTTAGGCTTTGCTATACAACAAAGTTTTTTTTTTTTTTTTTCAGTATTAGTCACACGAGCGTAGGAATGTGCCAAAAGGGTGGGTGGGTGACGCCACACTTTTATATTTACACAGTTTTACACGTCATGTCATGTCATAGTCACATGATAGTGTTTTACGTGCACATTCAGAACACGCTGTTGTAGCGCACGCCTGTCCATGACAGGAAAGGTGAGGGGAGAGGAGGGACCGCCTGCACTGGCAGGTGCAAGGGAGTAGGCCCTACCAGCAGCCCGATCAAATCGGTAGCAGACGGGTGTGGGTGGTGGTGGTGCTATGGAATTTGAATGGAGCAGTTAAATGCTAAAGAGAAAAGGGTGCGCAATTTTGATCGAGGGAATTTGGCGCAATTTTGAACGGTCGGTCGAAAGGTAAATGGCCGAGCTAATATAGGTTTTGATATTAGTGAATCGAGAGTTGCTCGTTAATTTTAGACCTCTACGATGCTGTGGTGTCTCCCTAGGTTGCCCATAGGGCCCCTATAAAGGGCCTGACCGCTTCTGGTCGAGGCATCACCAAGTACCAAGTTATTACCAGCAGCAAGTATTGGGGGTTTGGGTGGGGGAGCTTTTGTTCAGCTTCCCCCGGGTCACTTTTACACTATTATAAAGCAAATATAAAGCAAAATATCTGAAAAGTGGAGGGGGCACAGACACACACACTCTTTGCAAGTATTTTACCATTGCACTGCGATATCGCAAAGTTGCGAGTGTTCAAAATCAACGGTGAATGCATGATACGACTAAGGACGAATGATGTAAGGTGAAGCTTCACACACAAATAAAATAAATAAATAAAAATTAAAACCCCCAACAAAAACAGAATAATAATTAAAAAAAAACCCAAGAAAAAAAACCCCGTAGAGAAATAGACAGAGTTAGGACGGACACACACACACACACACACACACACACACACACACACACACACACACACACACACACACACACACACACAGAGACAGGCACGCACACACGCAAACACACACACACACACATACAGACAAACACACACACAGACACACATACCACGACACAGACAACACACCACGACACAGACACACACACACACACACAAAGACACACACACACGCAAAGACACACACATACACACATACAGACATACACAGACAGACAGACATACGCACACACAAACACACAAAGTAACACACACATACAGACAACACACACACACACACACACACGGACACATACACACAGGAAGGAAGGAAATGTTTTATTTAACGGCGCACTCAACACATTGTATTTACGATTATATGGCGTCAGACATATGGTAAATGACCACATAGATATTGAGAGAGGAAACCTGCTGTCGCCACTTCATGGGCTACTCTTTTCGATTAGCAGCAAGGGATCTTTTATATTCACCATCCCACAGACAGGATGGTACATACCACGGCCTTTGTTACACAAGTTGTGGATCACTGGCTGGAACGAGAAATAGCCCAATGGGTCCACCGACGGGGATCGATCCTAGACCGACCGCGCATCAAGCGAGCACTTTTACCACTGGGCTACATCCCGCCCCCCCCCCCACACACACACAGAGAGAAACACACACACACATGCACACACACACACACACACACACACACACACACACACACACACACATGCGCGCGAGTCAAGAACAATGATGATGATGATTGCTGACGTTGACGATACATGTATCAAATATGTAATTTTAATATCATTTAATTTTTCGCGTAAAGGGGCTGGTCTAGGATCGATCCCCGTTGGAGGACCGACTGGGCTATTTATCGATCCAGCCAGTGCAACACGACTGGTATATCAAAAGTCATGGTGTGTGTTAAAAAAAATGCAACTACCAGTCTGACGGTCTATCTGTCTTTTTTATTTTATTTCCCACGTGATGTTGATCACTCGTCATGTGTTCTTAATGTTTTGTCAATATATCTATGTAGATCTTTTGAAGTGAACACACTATATATTAGTGTCAATAATATATTGTTCTATAGACTGGCGGACTAGTAGAAATTCTTTTCCACAAACATTAAATTTTAACACATCTCTAGACAAAGACAGTTTTAGTTTTTTTGGCCATTACAAACATGGAAGATGATGAGATGTATAGTGAAGCCGCAGTATTTCCATTTCGATATGGGACTACTTGACATGTTCGTGCTCCACGCTTGCTGTCAGTTGACCTATCTCGGATATTAAAGGTAAATGAACCTTCAGTGGTACTTTATTCAAATCTATTTAATAAAAATCATATTTAAAAAAATAAAGAAACAGAAATCTACTCTGATCACTTAGATAATTGATTAATTTTGTGTCTACAAAAGTAGACTTTTACTTTGAGGAAATAGACATTAGCCAAGAAGTGTGTAATTTGTTAACTACATAAGTGGATGACTTCATGTGTACTTGGTAGTGAGATAATGTATTTATAATCCAACCTACTGAAATCTTAAATTTATAATTTTCCAAAAACCTACCGTAACTACTGTTGTGTTGTTGTTGTTATTATTTTTATTTAGGACAATTGTTATTACAAATAATTAAATAATTATAATTAACAGTAGTGGACAACGTTTTTTGTAATCGGTTTGACCTGTACTCATTTATACAGTAATTATTTTAAATTATACATTCTGTAGTTGTTGAATGATTTTTGTTGTTGTTGTTTGTTTATTTGTTTATGAAATTAAGTTGTACAGACGTGCATTACAATTTTGACGTTTAGATAACCATAACCACTGGTGTAAAATTCATCAAAATATCGGCGGGATTATCCCACAGAAGAAGAGCAGGAAAACAACAAACAACGACATTGATATACGCTACGTAACATTCAATTACACAATTTATTAAGCACACTGTATATTATTAAATACTTGTTACATTAATATCTACAGTTGGAATAATTTATATATGTATACACCAGAACATTACTCGATGTCGTAAAATCTCGATGTCGATCAACCGTTTGATCATGAATATTCAGTAGACGCTCACTGGCTGACGACTCTCAGTGTCTACGATTTAGTCTCCCCCATCACCCGAGCCTCCGCAAGGCTCAATGGGTAGGTGTAAGCCACTTGCACCGACTAGTGATCCATAACTGGTTCAACAAAGGCCATGGTTTGTGCTATCCTGTCTGTGGGAAGCGCAAATAAAAGATCCCTTGCTGTTAATCGGAAAGAGTAGCCCATGCAGTGGCGACAGCGGGTTTCCTCTCAAAATCTGTGTGGTCCTTAACCATGTCTGACGCCATATAACCGTAAATAAAATGTGTTGAGTGCGTCGTTAAATAAAACATTTCCTTCCTTATTTGTCGTTATTGTTATTATTATTATAAGTAGTAGAAGTAGTAGCAGCAGCAGCAGTAGTAGTAGAGTAGTAGTAGTAGTAGTAGTAGTAGTAGTAGTAGCATCAGCATCAGCATCAGTAGTAGTAGTAGTAGTAGTAGTTATTGTTGTAGTTGTAGTTGTTGTAGATATAGTAGTAATAGTAGTTGTTATTGTAGTGGTGGTGGTGGAGGTAGTAACTAGTAGTAGTAGACTAGTAGTAATAGTAGTAGTAGTAGTAGTAGTAGTAGTAGTAGTAATTTAAATTTAGTTTAATCCAGAAAAACACATTTAGTCATGTGTCACAGACAAGCGCTGATTGGCGGAGGTGGTGGTGGTGGGGGGGGGGGGGGGGGGGGGGGGGGGGGGGAGGAGATCTATTAAAACTCCTAGATCCGCATCTGACAGATCTGTTAATTATAAATTTGAATGATAAAACCGTATTCCGTGATAAACAACAACAACAACAAAACAAAACAAAAACAAGACAGAGTCGAAAGGATGTTTTAGGCACAGTCGTGATTGTTTTCATGATCCACTATGAGGTGTTTGACCTAAGGAGAACCGCCACTCCCCTGCAAAAAACCCCAAAACAAACCCAGTAGGCCTATACGAATCAATATAATTTAAATAATTTGAAGCAACCTTAATTTATACACTGTGTAAACTTTGGCAAGCAATTTTTAGGCACATGATGTCGTTTAATTTCCCTTTTCTAGATTTAACGAGAACGAAAAGCTAAATAAAGATATTTGAGCAATAAATACGTCGTTACTTGCAAGCAATAAAATATGAAAATATGACAGGCGGTCTGTTTTTACTTCGCTTCATCATGTACATGTTTAGACGGAAGTAAATTAATGGTAGATTGAGAGTCATGGGCGTACAGGCTCCCATTTTTTGTAGTTATGCCCGAATCTAAATTACGACACCGGCCTCGGTGGCGTCGTGGCAGGCCATCGGTCTACAGGCTGGTAGGTACTGGGTTCGGATCCCAGTCGAGGCATGGGATTTTTAATCCAGATACCGACTCCAAACCCTGAGTGAATGCTCCGCAAGGCTCAATGGGTAGGTGTAAACCACTTGCACCGACCAGTGATCCATAACTGGTTCAACAAAGGCCATGGTTTGTGCTATCCTGCCTGTGGGAAGCGCAAATAAAAGATCCCTTGCTGCCTGTCGTAAAAGAGTAGCCTATGTGGCGACAGCGGGTTTTCTCTAAAAACAGTGTCAGAATGACCATATGTTTGACGTCCAATAGCCGATGATAAGATAAAAAATCAATGTGCTCTAGCGGCGTCGTTAAATAAAACAAACATTTATTTATATTAGCATTAAAGGGACATAACCTAGTTTTTAAACACTAAGGCAAATTTTGGACTATTATAGCCGTTTTTGAAAACTGAAATCATACTTTACTTAGATTTTATTTTTTAGATTATACATTTCCGTACATTCGAAGTGTTTTTGGTCATCCTGGTGTTTTCAATATCACAAAATGAATTTGACACATTTTTAAAAACGCACGTGCGTCTAAGAAATAACAGCTATGGAGTCTATTTTAGAGGGTATTTCTCCATTTCAAAGTCACAGACTCATGTTTCACTCAATTGTAACTTTATCCAAATGTGTTACAGATTTGTAGATTAACTAATCTTAGTGTTAATTTTCCCGGGCTGAAACTAGGGTATGTCCCTTTAAGTACCAAACAGCTAGCTATGTATGGTTGCAAACGAATCACTATGCATTTTGTTTCATGGAAATGTTTTATTTAACGACGCACTCAACACATTTTATTTACGATTATATGGCGTCGCCGCTTTTTTTTTCTGCTTTTTTTTTCATGGATTACAAATAATATTGTGAGTTGAATAATAGAAATACATGGTGAAAAGGTTTCAGGCGTGCTCATTTTGGACGAATATCTCTATCGTTTTTGCCTCGTACGCTTATGTCCGAGGTGCGATGAGATGAAAGATCGATACTCGTCGATGAGAGTTAGTTTGTTTTCCATAACGTCACCACTAAAGCACATTGATAATCATCGACGATTGGACGACCAAGGTGGTAGGAAGGAAATGTTTTATTTAACGACGCACTCAACACATTTTATTTACGGTTTTATGGCGTCGGACATATAGTGAAGGACCACACAAATATTGAGGGAGGAAACCCGCTGTCGCCACTTCATGGGCTACTCTTTTCGATTAGCAGTAAGGGATCTTTTATATGCACCATCCAATAGACAGGGTAGCACATACCACGGCATTTGATGTATCAGTCGTGGTGAACTGGCTGGAGCGAGAAATAGGTGGTGGTTGAAAGTCTTAGAGGAAACACGCTACATAATTGTCCTATATCAGCAAAGTATCTTGTATATATATGCATTTTCCCACAGACAGGACAGCATATACCATGGCTGACATGCCAGTTGCTGGGCACTGGTTGAGACGAGAAGCAGTGGCGGATCTAGGGAGGGGGTAGGCAGGGAACCGCCCCCGCCCCCCTAAATTTTGTGACAGTTATATTTTAATTAGATTTTTTCATTTTTGACCTTGGATGATCCGAGGAATGCCATCGGGAACGTTTGTGACCTTTGGCCTCATGTCATTGGGTTCACCAGAATGGATTTTCCGGATCCGCTACTGGGTAGAAAACACAAACAGATAATGGGTCTACGAAGAGGGTTTGATCCTATGACCAGAGTAATTCATATGAGCGTTCCACCGATTGAGACTACTGCAGTAAAGTTGGAAGGTGAAGGCTGAAAAAAGGCTCTATAGAAACGGAAGCTGACGGGACCCCCCCCCCCCCCCCCTCCACTCCTCTCTGCAATTTAATGTTTTTGAATGCTACCCAAAGAATATTCCTAGTTTTTAGATAACTTAGTTTGCAATTTAAAAATTTCACTGGTTTTCTTTTCTTTAAAACGTACCTTCTGAACAATGATTCTTGAGCTTATCGAATTATGTAGGTACTGTAACTTCGATGACCTTAATTTACTGCCATGCCATACACGTATCATAGTGTCATTAAGAAATATACTCGCATAGCATATATATATACACAAGAACACACACACACACACACACACACACACACACACAACACACACACACACAACACACACGTATGTACGTATTTATGTATGAATGAATGAATGTATATTTTTCTTTTGTTGCAAAATCTTTCAAGTTCAGTACATCCGATATCGTGGGCGTTCACTAAGGTGCATTAAGGCTTTCTGTTCTTTACAGCGGAACAGATAATTTATGCAGGGCCGTAGCTAGCCCCCAGAAAAAAAAAATCCGGAAAGTATTATAGAAACTTAAAAAGAAAATTCTCTTCTTATCCGTTTAAGGAATTTTAGACTATTAACTACTCAGTTGCCTCCCCCCCCCCCCGCCCCGCCCCCCCCAACCCCCCCCAACAACAAAAAATCAATCCTAACTACGGCCCTGTTATGTATAAAATATTTCTGTCAGGTAGCTACATCAGTTTTTGTTGTTGTTTTTTTTAGTTTTTTTTAAATAAATATTTATTGTCCCAGATCATATCGCAGAGTCGCGGTTGGGAGCCCCGAATCATTGCTTTACATATATATCCATGTTCTAAGCAACAACAAAATATGTTAAAGATAACAAAACTAACAAAAACTGATTCAGACTAAAGTTCAACACATGCATACAGTTGGACATGGACAGTGATCTATAATATAACTATATATTTTTATGATCCGAAATTTGAACGAGAACAGAGAAAATAGCAAACAAGAGGGAAGAAGAGAGAAGATTTAGAATAATAATAATAATAATAATAATACAAGACAGAGATAGATGGCATAAGAGAAAAAAAAGAAATTGTTTTGAATTATACTTAACATATAATGTTACACTTAATTTCCTGCCTAGCATATCGATTTCCACAAATACCACGCGTCTCCTGTCTTAATATTTCAAATCATATCAAAAGGGACAAAAAAAGAAAAAAGAAGAAAAAAAGAAAAAACTCACAAAACAAAACCCCCAGAAAAAAAGAGAAAAAAAAAGAAGAAAAAATAACAACTAACTCTGCCTCCAAATAAAAACGTTCGTATTTGATATCTATACATGCACTCTAATGCAGAATGATTCAAAGTGAATAATACTATTAAAGTGACATACCCTAGTTTTTAAACATTAAGCACCCAACCCCTTTCAAGAAGCGTTTGTTTAATTATCTCGATTGTAACGATATCCCGAACGTACTTGTTGGCACCAACTCTTATTAATGAGAAATATGAGAAATACAGCAATCACGCAGTGACCTAGTTACGTGAAATAACACAGGATATGGTATGTATGTTTAGCTTTTTGTAGCAAACTATACGTTCTGTATTATTCAATTGCAATTTTTTAAATATTTAAAATGTTCTTTTAAGAAGGTGTATAATATTATATCCTGTTTATTTATTGTGATTATGAATCATTGTACCGCACAACCTTTTTTGTTGGAAGGATATGTCATGCAGACCATTAAAATATCTTAACATATTTGCGCCATCTGAGAAAGAATATCATTAGCGTTAGTACGCCCGAATAGGTAAATACATTTTACCCTGTGAATATTTAATGGTAATCAGCTACAGTCGAACCTGATTTAAAAAAAAAGAAAAACAGTTTGTTTTGTTTAACGTCACCATTAGAGCACATTGATGTATTAATCATCGGCTCTTGGCTGTCAAACATATGGTCATTGTGACACAGTCATAGAGGGAAAACCTGCTACATTTTTGCATTAGTAGCAAGGGATCTTTTATATGCCCCATCACACAGACAGGATAGCACATACTACGGCCTTTGATATACCATTTGAGGTGCACTGGCTGGAACGAGATATAGCTCAATGGGCCCACCGATGGGGATCGGTACTAGACCGATCACGCATCAGGCGTGCACTTTACCACTGGGCTACGTCCCGCCACTAACCTGGTTTAAATGATATATGTTATGTCAATCAAAGTTTTTAAAATGTTCATTTTGTTTACAACACGGCTATTTGTGGTCAAACATTTGGTCAATCTGACAGACAGTCTTCAGAGGAATCCCGTTACAGAGACAGGACAGCACATACCACCGTCTTTGACATATTATTTGCGGGGTCTGAATCCTCCTGATCACGACAAATGTATTTTGTTACTTTTTATTTGGTTTTGTTTTTGTTATCTAATATATACAATTACAAGTAGGGTCATGTAGATCCCCCATGCAAAACTCCTGTATCTCTGCCTGTACACAAGCTTCTCTTGTCCCAACCAGTGCTCCACGACTGGTATATCAACGGGCCCCTGTATGTATTTTCCTGGAAGTGAATATAAAACATATTTATGCAGCTTGAATACATATATTCATGTACTGGGGCCGAAACGTTCTGACACCTATCTAATTCAATTTTCTAACTGATGTTACGGAAATATCCGATGTTGACCGAATGGTTCAGTCGAACTACCCGATGGGTCGTACACTTTCTCGAGCACCGACGGGGTTCGAGCCAACGAGATTCAACTGCGTGTGTGTGTGTAGCGGTAGTGGGTTTCCTATCTCAGTCAAAAGTCAAAACCAAGTGTCAAAATATAGCGAAATTAAAAACAAATAGTTGATGAGAGACAAAAAGGCCCGGCCCAATGTTTATTTTGAAGTTGTGACTCACACTACTATGACGAACGTCACTCTTCAAGAACAAGCGCGGGACGTAGCCCAGTAGTAAAGCGCTCGCATGATGCGCGGTCGGTTTGGGATCGATCCCCGTCGGTGGTCCCATTGGGCTGTTTCTCGTTCCAGCCAGTGCACAACGACTGGTATATCAAACTCCGTGGTTTGTGCTGTCCTGTCTGTGGAATGGAGCATATAAAAGTTCCCTTGCTACTAATGAAAAACAAAACGTATCGGGTTTCCTCTCTTAGACTAGCTTAATGTCAAAATTACCCAATGTTTGACATCTAATAACCGATGATTAATATAGCAATGTGCTCTAGTGGTGTCATTAAACAAAATAAACTTTAACTGTCTTCTAGAACAAAAAACACTGTAGAAAGTTGCTGAAAATAGCATATCCCCTCAAATATTGCACCTGAAACCCATTTAGCGACATGACATATTGGAGAAAACCTTCCTTGTGGTGCCTTTTTGTTAAAATTCCACTTTGTTTACAAAATTATAATAAAGGTAATAAAAGCCTACCCCCGCCCCAACATTAAAAAAAAAAAAAAAAAAAAAAAAAAAAATGCCTGTCACTATCCCTTTATGTTACTAAACATTTACTATATACTAATGGTTAAATTTCAACCTGTAAATAAATAATTTATCTAATTGATATTTATAAACTCATAACATACAAAAAACAAAAAATAATAATAATAAAAAAATAAACAAATCCACGAATGATCAATAACGTGCAGGTATATATCCGTGAAGGAAGAAAATTGACCTAAGGCAGAAAATCAAATGTTAGTGACAGATATGTAAATCGGGAAGATCGTTCAAGTTTTACTTCAGGTATTTAAATTTGGAAGTCTTAAACTGTCACGACGATGCATACATAATAAGGTGCGTGAATGGAAGTTTAAACCCAGTCATGGGTTTATAGCCAAAAACAGAATGTCACAAACCACCGACAGCCTGCATACGACAGTCGCACGGCTTCTCCGCGAAAACAGAGACACGGAGAAGAAACATGACGAGGTCTTTACAGGTAGGTTTTATCTTTTAATTGCTATTTCAAATCTAATTAATCCTAGAAGTATTTTCAAGGGATATCATATTATTATCTTCCCTTTGTGTACATCGGGAGACGCGTACGGACTAATACACGTACGGACTAACCTCTATTATTCAGGGACGGATAATAAAACAGATTTATCAGTAATGATATGTAATGGTTTAACGCAAGTTAAGCTTCACATTGAGAAATTTAATCCCAAGGACTTAAGAGGTTAATTTACGTTGTTGTTAGCAAATTGCTCACGGCAGTAAAAAATGTGATATCGGGTATACATTTTTATCATTTCAGCGATGCAATCGATGATTCAGTACAAGGCATTTTATAATTATGATTTTGTTTGTTGTTGTTGATCACCTCCCCCTTCTTTAGAAAATTGTTCTTAGTTAAACATGCAGTCTGGAGTGTAATTTTAAGATTTTAGTACTGACATTTGTGAAATAATTGTGTTGAAGATGTGTGTGTGTTGTTGTGTTGTTTGTTTAGTTGTTTTGGTTTGTTACTTTTTTTCTTTGTTTCTTTGGTTTGTTTTGCTTTTTTCTCTCGATTTATTCGTGTGTTTTTTGGGGGGTGGGGGTGGTGGTGTGTGTGTGTGTGTGTGTGTGTGTGTGTGTGTGTGTGTGTGTGTGTGTGTGTGTGTGTGGCTTTTGCTTGTGTTTCTGTTTTCGATTTTCGTTTTTGTTTTTTGTTTTTGGTTCTGTTTCTGTTTTCGATTTTTTTTTTTAATGTTTTTTTTTGTGTTTGTTTTTTGTGTGTTTTATTTAGTTTTAATTTGTTTTTTGTTTTCTGTTTTGTCCCCTTTTTAAAAAATTTAAAAATATTTTTTCAAAATTCTTCACTGCGATTAAAGCTGCAATGTCTAGAATGTGTTTAACGTTTAACAGCGTTAATAATAAATGATCGAATTCAAGTTTCTTCCTGTAACGTTCCATGTTTCGATTTTTAATGGTCGCCACCGATCTCCAATCTACGCCACATAAAATATACTGTTAGCTATTAATAAGGGCGGGTCGTCTACTGGTGTGTTTAGTTGTGCAACGTATTAAAAAAGAAAGAAAATGGATTCGAATCTGTTGGAACTATTGTTGTGGTTGTGTGTTCTATGACTAAATGATGGCCGTTGAAAGATAGGGAGGCGATATTGTAGCTTTAACAGTTAAATTTAAAGGTTTTTACAATTTATTTAACTACACCACTAGAGCATATATGTTTATTAATCATCGGCTGTTAGATGTCAAACATTCAGTAATTCTAAAATATAGTCTAGGCAGCAAAGGACCTTTATATGCAGTTTCCTACAAACAATATCACGGTCTTTATTATACCAGTCGTGGAGCGCTGGTCGGGACGAGAAACCCAGGGGGGTGGGGTGGGGTGTCTATGGGAGTGGGGATTGTAGAACAGACAAGACGAACGTGTATTGTAAAATCAAATGGAAGAAATGTTTTCCTTTTTTAATTCACTTGTTTATCGTTCGTTTAATTGTGTACACAGACCAAATCACGTATATAAATAATTAACTGAATACTGTCTTAAGATATTGGCTTTATCCTGCTAACTCGATCCAGCCAGTGCGCCACGACTGGCATATCAAAGGCTGTGGTATGTGCTGTCCTGGCTGTTGGATGGTGCATATAAAAGATCCCTTGCTACTAATGGAAAAAATTTAACGGGTTTGCTCTTTATGACTATATGTCAAAACTACCAAATGTTTGACATCCAATAGCCGATGATTAATACATCAATGTGCTCTAGTGGTTTCGTTAAACAAAACGAACTTTTATCCTGCTAAGATCAGAATGGCGAATGCCGCGAGGTTCATTCGAGCGGCATTCGCGATTCGCCCTGGGTGGGATAAAGTCGATGTCTTAAGTCAGTAACCAGTTATATAATTGGTCCTGCAATCGTACATAATACGAACAAAGTAATCAAACGAACCTTTATTTTACAACTTTATTACCATTTTCCAGAGTTTTGGGTTCACACTTGTTGAATGACTAGTCACCTGCAATATATGTACACTAAAACAAATAGTTCTTAAATAACACCAAGTTATCTTATTTTTAAAATAATAATTATCTTCACAAGGTTTAAAAAAATAATGAAAACTATCAACAGGAAATAAAAGAATAAGTAACTAAACAAAAACAACAACAACAACAACAACAAAAATCCTCAAAAGCTATATTTTTGGTCAGTGTCCGAAAATATACAAATTTATCTAGTCATCATATCTTGCCAATACATATGATATAGTGACTAAAGGATAAATGCGTATTTCTCTTTTCTATATACCACGAGTGTATTTCCCGCCGGAAACCATGTTGCCGTGGGCAGAAGTGCTTCCGGTGTCACGAAATAGAATAGCCCCCTTAAAATGTTCTCCCTCCGGGAAATACACTGGTAGAATACAGAAATCGGAAAAAACACACGTGTGGTTTTGTATTTATGACATACCCTAAATTAGAATTTGTCTCCAAATAACTGTAAACAAGACTAGCGAATAGCGGGGATTTTCCAGTGTACACAACTAGGTCGCCTGTGTTATTGCGCGAACCGCTGAACTATCAATCATTACACATATGAATATAATTCTACACTTACACAAGTAAAAGGAATAACAAAGCTTGAAGGAGAAAATTAATAAAGCTTGTGTTAGACACTCCACGTCTTTAATAGGAAATTTAAAACAAGCGCCACTCCGTAGTTTCCGTATCGTTAATAGCTTTCCCCGTAACCTTGTGCTATAAATAGTAACGTTGTGTCCGGAAACGTAATTTTCGGATGTTGAGTTGAATACGGAAAAGTGTATTTGATGTTTGTATTCGGAACTGTATTTATATAGCAAGATTTAATAGGTATGTAATACAACATGTATCATCATCTTATGGAGAGGGATTTATATAGGCTGTTTGCCAATCCACTTAATTTATTACATACATACATACATACATACATACATACAGTACATATATCAATACATACATACATACATACATACATACATTCGGTGCCACAGGTTCGAGTCCCAACAACGGCATGGGACAATTTGTGAGGCCAGAAAGGATTTAATTATCCCCTGCGCCAGTGCGTTAATATCTATGTATGTAACAATTAGCCTCGACATACATACAATATATAGATATTCATACATCAATACATACACACACACACACACACACACACACACACACACACACACACACACACACACACACACACACACACACACACACACGGTCGAAAGCGAATCGTGGCAAGTCTTCAAAGTGTATGTAGTTGTCAAACCCAATATATAGATATTCAGTACATCTATACATACATACACACATACACAAAATGTCTAAAATAACAATAGGATTAACTTGCATTATTCGGCGTAGCGTGTACCCAGCCATGCGGATAGATTATCACGACTCAGACAGACCTGTTTTATTATTTTATTTTATTTTCACAAACAAAGAACGTTAAAATGGTTATTGCTATTTCTAACCATATAAAACACAAAACAATAGCATGAGAGACATTTAAATATGCATCGTTCTATGCAAGATAGAATACGAGAAAAGGTTGACTTTGAATTTGAAAGAACTTATGACAAAATTAACATATAAGTTACAACTACATTTTTATTTTATTTTGCAGTTTACACATTTATTTGCATTTTATAGTGTGTTCTGAACAAAGGAGTAAATCTCAGTTGCTACATTGATGTTTAATCATTAACAGAGTGGTATAACATATTCTGGCAAACAGGCGTACGGGCTCCCATTTTTGTAGAGGAGAGGGCAGGCTGATTTTTGCCCCAATTAAACAAAAGTGCCCGAATCTGGATTACAACGTTTGCCTTACTGCCAAACAGCTATACAGGGTTGTAAATGAATCGCCACGCATTTTTACATGGATTACAACTAATATTGTGGTTAGAATAATGAAAATACATGGTGAAAAGTGTTCAAGCCAGCTCGTTTTGCCCGAATTTGAGGATTTTCTCCCCCATGTCTCGTACGCTTATGCTGGCAAATTGTATTTATTATATCACACGACATACGATTTGATAACTCGGTTGTCACAGTTCTGCCGTCCAATGAAATAGGCACACTTGAAACTGATTGCTCTTTGACGTATAAATTGATCTTAAACTGATTTCTCTGTAGCGCATAAGTTAACTGCAAGCGCATGCGTTGTAAATAAGTTTTGGTTGAGAAAGATATTTAAATTTATCGTCAACCCGGAGGATATGTAAGAAATAGAATATTACTTTTGTGTCGTTAGATTCCATTTATCTTACAACGCGTTGCTTAAAAACGTATATAAATAGCTTTCACCCGCTAGATCTATACGTTTTGAAATACCTATCTTCAAGTTAAATGGTATCTAATGACCACTTGTGTAGTATTCTCTATACAATATCGTCAAACCTCCTCTTGAAACCGGCCACCTCTAATAAGCAGACATCTACAGATTCTGGTGCGTTCTTTAGAAAGAAAGAAATGTTTTATTTAACGACGCACTCAACACATTTTATTTACGGTTATATGGCGTTAGACATATGGTTAAGGACCACACAGATTTTGAGAGGAAACCCGCTGTCGCCACTACATGGGCTACTCTTTCCGATTAGCAGCAAGGGATCTTTTATTTGCGCTTCCCACAGGTAGGATAGCACAAACCATGGCCTTTGTTGAACCAGTTATGGATCACTGGTCGTTTTATTTAACGACGCACTCAACACATTCTATTTACGGTTATATGGCGTTAGACATATGGTTAAGGACCACACAGATTTTGAGAGGAAACCCGCTGTCGCCACTACATGGGCTACTCTTTCCGATTAGCAGCAAGGGATCTTTTATTTGCGCTTCCCACAGGCAGGATAGCACAAACCATGGCCTTTGTTGAACCAGTTATGGATCACTGGTCGGTGCAAGTGCTTTACACCTACCCACTGAGCCTTGCGGAGCACTCACTCAGGGTTTGGAGTCGGTATCTGGATTAAAAATCCCATGCCTCGACTGGGATCCGACCCCAGTACCTACCAGCCTGTAGACCGATGGCCTAACCACGACACCACCGAGGCCGGTAGGTGCGTTCTTTAGTGAACCGGAATACTTCCTGTTTTTGAGGCCCCAGGTAATATTAAGAAAAACATAGCGAGACTTAAAAGTGTCTTGCTTATATGGGGAATTATGAAGTTCAAGTTACGTCACAAATAATGTCATTTTGGAGTAAGCTGGAGACGAAACAACTTTGTAGCATTATACACGTATAAATTAAGGTTTTCTTTAAACAGTGATGAAGTAAATCAATTTAATAAATGGTTGGAATACATCCACACAAGTCAATATACTGAAATCAAATGCTATAAATAAGAGCTTAAAACAAAATCTATGCGATCAGTTTAGACAAAAATGTTTTTTCGGATGTTACAAATTCTTCCAGGGGTGCAGAAATGGAAAATATTTCACTAGCCCTCCGCACCAGAACCAACTAAAATGTACTAGCCCCCCCCCCCCCCCCCCCCCCCCCCCCCCAGTATTTCTACTAGTCCACCAGCCCATATTATCAAAATATTATTGTTCGACAATATTTTAATATACACTTCAAATGATAGATATAAATTTGACAAAAACATTATTAATAACACTTGGTTGGCCAAACGAAATCAAAAAAAGACCCCCCCCCCCCCCCCCCCCCCCCCCCCCCGAAACCTTGATTAACAAAACCAGATCGCCCGTAGGACTAGTAGTTGTATTGTTTAACTCGTCCGTCAGAATGTGTACTCGCATTTGGCGAGCGGGCTATTACTTTTTGCACCCGTGTCTTCTAGTGGCCAGTTGTATCCTTATTTTACTTTCAAACGTATGCGTCAAGATTATGAGACCAACATAGATGCTGGATAATAAAACTGCGTACGAATACCATTACTTGTTTGATTGTAAAGACTCACATAGAATGGATGCGGTGCGTGCGTGCGTCCCGACTGTTGCCTCTACGGCTTGTGGTTAGGGCATATACACCATATACAAGTATTTGATTGCTGTTGGCCGCTTGCGTTTGGCAGGCGCACGCATCGCATGCATCGAGTCTAAACGGTATCATTGAAACTAATGTATATATATATATATATATATACATACATATATACATACATACATACATACATACATACATACATACATACAAGCTTCGATAGCTCAGAGCGTATCGTGGTTAGTCTTGCAATTTGCGGGCGATTTGGTGCCACAGGTTCGAGTCCCAGCAACGGCATGGGACAATTTGTGAGGCCAGAAAGGATTTAATTATCCTCTGCGCCAGTGCGTTAATATCTATATATGTAACAGTCAACCTCGACATACATACAATATATAGATATCATACATCAATACATTCAATACATACATACATACATACATACCAGGTCTTTTTAATGTTAATACTTAACAGTAGATATTTCTAGATTAATGCATATTCTTGGCATGTATGTTAACAGTGTCTGGGTGGTGCTGAATAAATCTTGAAATCTTGAACATTTATCTCATTGCATCCAACACAGGGATCTAAACTTGCTTAAATTCTACAGGTCCGAATCAAAACCTGCCAGGTCAAACATAAATGATATTTGGATAAAAATGTAAAATAATGGCTGGCCCAATGAGACGATAGGAAAACAAAAATATCTTCCGGCCCGTTGTGATGTTGACAGGTAAAAATAATCGGTCGGGATGCCAATATTTCGACCCCTGATCCAATATATTGTTGGCTGTCTTAATATCTACAGAAGCTCTTGAAAGACAGTGACTTGATATGCACCTTGCCGACATTTTGATAACACTTTGAGTTACTTATTTATTTACGTGTTTTATTTACCGTTACGCAACCACCCCTCCCCACCCCACCCATCAAAAAACACCCCCCAACAAACGAACCTACCCCCCCCCTCCCCAAACCAAACAACAAAACCCGACAATATTTCTCCACAAATAAACTAACAAAACAACCAAACTCATACCTAATCTAAAATAACTTAAGAGGCAACAACAGCAACAACAACGAAAAAAAAAAGAAAAAAAAAAAGAAGAAAAAAAAAAGAAGAAGAAGAGGAATCAGTGAATTAATAGTGAAAAGTGCAACAAAATGTTGGAGCGTATTTTAATTATGCAAATGAAACCAACATAAAGGTACACCAATATTCGGAGCCCAGTCCTAGGTGTCACCACACACCATGTGGACATGGCCAGCGGACCAAGGTGTGGAGGGCAAGGACACACTAAACAGCTTGTAAGCTGCAGGATACCTCATCATTACAAAGTCATTAAATACGCCGCCGGGGCCAATATCCCGCATATCGTACTAAGCCACGGACAAAGTCAGTTAATACACACACGTTGTTTTACAAATAAAAAGGATTAGGTAAAACTCAATCCGTATCACTGTTGTGTCAGTGCTGGGATTTATAATCAATTAAGTTTAAAGTTTGTTGTCATGGGCACAGTTATTAGTTGTTTGTAGTTAGTGAATGAGAGAGAGAGAGAGAGAGAGAGAGAGAGAGAGAGAGAGAGAGAGAGAGAGAGAGAGAGAGAGAGAGAGAGAGAGAGAGAGAGAGAGAGAGAGAGAGAGACACACAGACACACAGAGAGAAACACACATAGAGAGAGAGACAGGCAGAGAGAAAGAGAGAGTGAGGGGGGGGGGGAGGAGAGAGAGAGAGAGAGGGGTTGTGGGGGGGGGGGGGGCAGAGAGAGAGAGAGAGAGAGAGAGGGAGAGAGAGAGAGAGGAGAGAGAGAGAGAGACACACACACACACCCACACAGAGACAGAGATAGATAGAGGAGAGAGAGAGAGAGAGACACACGAGAGCGAGAGAGAGAGAGAGAGAGAGAGAGAGAGAGAGAGAGAGAGAGAGAGAGAGAGAGAGAGAGAGAGAGAAGAGAGAGAGAGAGAGAGAGAGAGAGAGAGAGAGAGAGAGAGAGAGAGAGAGAGAGAGAGAGAGAGACGAGGAGAGAGGAGAGACCGAGAGAAGAGAGAGAGACAGAGAGAGAGAGAGAGACACCAGAGAGAGAGAGAGAGAGAGAGAGAGAGAGAGAGAGAGAGAGAGAGAGAGAGAGAGAGAGAGAGAGAGAGAGAGAGAGAGAGAGAGAGAGAGAGAGAGAGAGACACACACACACACACACAGTCGGAGAGAGAGAGAGAGAGAGAGAGAGAGAGAGAGAGAGAGAGAGAGAGAGAGAGAGAGAGAGACAGACAGACAGACAGACAGACAGAGAGAGTATATACATGTATTTGAGGGCCCGAACCTGTTGGTGTAGTGCATGCATAGCTTTACACTTATCCACCGAGTTGTTAAACTCGCTCTAGGTGGGGGGCGGGACGTAGCCCAGTGGTACAGCACTCGATTGATGCGCGGTCGGTTTGGGATCGATCCCCGTCGGTGCTATCTGTCGCTCCAGCCAGTGCACCACGACTGGTACATCAAGGCCGTGGTATGTGCTATCCTGCCTGTCTGATACTACATATAAAATACCCCTTGCTGCTAATCGAAAAGAGTAGCCAATGAAGTGGCGACAGCGGATTTCCTCTCTCAATATCTGTATGGTCCTTTCTTGTGTTTTTTTTTTTTAATTTAATTTTGTTTAGGTTTTGTTCATTGTCACTGTGTTTGATTTTTTCCCTTCACATAACTGTCATTATCTTCATCTTAGTCTGTTTTTCACAAATATTCATTACGCACTATTATTTTCTCTGAAATTATCTTTTGCATTTCCACCTGGTGACCACACTATTTCTAAGATAAGACATACACACAGCCGTCGTTGCACTACTAATCAACTGAATTTTTACAGTTAAAGTTAAAGTTTGTTTTGTTTAACGACAGCACTGGAGCACATTGATTTATTAATACTCTGCTATTGGATGTCAAACATGTGGTAATTATGACATATACATGTAGTTTTAGCGAGAAAACCCGCTACATTTGTTTCCATTAGTAGCAAGGGATCTTTTACATGCACCATCCCACAGACAGGACAGCACATACCAGGACCTTTGGTATAGCAATCGTGTGTCACTGGCTGAAACGAGAAATAGCCCAATGGGCCAACCGACGGGGATCGATCCTAGACCGACCGCGCATCACAGCGAGCGCTTTACCAATGCACTATAACACTTAACAAATTGCTTTCTTCGTAATCTGCATATATATATATATATATATCATATATATATATATATATATATATATATATATATATATATATATATATATATACTCTTCAAAAAAAGAAACGCAAAAGGGTACAAATGGGTTATAACTCCGATTTTATGTTTCCTACCGGTTCATGCTTTGTGAATATAAGGTCATTGCATGTCCCAAACACATTCCCACGGTTACATTCGATAAAACGCAGCAGCTACTGTACAATAAAGTTCCAAAATGTGAATATTCGCAAAAACGCAGCCACGTGCAAACCATGTCACCACTGCACGTGCGTTGTCTGCACGTGCAACATGAACACCGACAGTATAAAAGTGCAGGGTGTTCGCTTGCCTGGCCTCTGTATCTGGCCGACAGTTTGACAATCCAGGACATGCCACGTCTCAGTGAACCGCAGAGAACAATGCCATCGGCCGACTAGACGCAGGCGAATCCAGAACGGCCGTTGCCAGGGCATTCCATGTGTCCCCAAGCACCATCTCCAGACTGTGGGACCGTTACCAGCAACATGGATCAACACGTGACCTCCCTAGATCCGGTCGACCACGGGTCACTACCCCCGGGCAGGACCGCTACATCCGGGTACGCCACCTTCGGGAACGATTGACTACTGCCACCTCCACAGCCGCAGCAATACCAGGTTTGCGCAGGATATCCGACCAGACCGTACGGAACCGCCTACGTGAGGTAGGAATTCGTGCCAGACGTCCAGTTCGAGGTGTCATCTTAACACCACAACACCGTCGACTCCGACTGCAGTGGTGCCAGATTCATCGACAATGGCCTCAACTGCGATGGAGACAGGTGTGGTTCAGTGACGAGTCCCGATTTCTGCTCCAACGTCATGATGGAAGATGTCGCGTGTATAGGCGTCGTGGTGAACGTTATGCGGCAAACTGCGTGCAGGAAGTGGACAGATTCGGCGGGGGTAGTGTCATGGTGTGGGCAGCCATCTCAGACACTGGCAGAACTGACCTGGTCCACGTGCAGGGCAACCTGAATGCACAGGGCTACATTGACTAGATCCTCCGGCCACACATCGTTCCAGTTATGGCCAACGCCAACGCAGTGTTCCAACATGACAACGCCAGGCCTCACACAGCACGTCTCACCAACAGAACGGCTTTCCAACAGAACAAACATTAATGTCCTTCCTTGACCATCGATATCACCGGATTTGAACCCAATTGAGCATCTATGGGACGAGTTGGACCGACGCCTCCGACAGCGACAACCACAGCCCCAGACCCTGCCCGAGCTGGCAGCAGCCTTGCAGGCCGAGTGGGCCACCATCCCCCGGGACGTCATCCGTACTCTGGTTGCTTCAATGGGCAGGCGGTGCCAGGCAGTTGTCAACACACGCGGAGGCCACACCCAGTATTGACTCCAGATGACCTTGACCTTGGTGGTGTGTCCTATCACTTACTCACAATGGACTAGAGTGAATTGTGAACAATCCTGCAACATTTGGTAATTATCGGACTCACCATTCAATAATTAAATCAATTCTCCAAATGTTACGACAATGTGGTTTTGCGTTTCTTCTTTTGAAGAGTATATGTATATATATACATATTGTTTTTATTATTATTATTTTTTTAGCATTATCCAAAATGGTTTTACAGAATCATCTACCATGTTATTTTTATCGCATTATCCACCAACTTACTTGTTTGAAATATCGCATGCAGCTTTGTAGATGCAGTTCCAAGAGGCGGGGACCAGGGATCCGTCCCCTCTAAATATATTAAAATACCTTTTTTTCTGAATTAAAAAACCCAACAAAAACATTCATCGTGTTGTCCTTTTCATCGTGGTTAAGCCATCGGTCTACAGGCTGGTAGGTATTGGGTTCGGATCCCAGTCGAGGCAGATACCGACTCCAAACCCTGAGTGAGAGCTCCGCAAGGCTCAATGGGTAGGTGTAAACCACTTGCACCGACCAGTGATCCATAACTGGTTCAACAAAGGCCATGGTTTGTGCTATCCTGCCTGTGGGAAGCGCAAATAAAAGATCCCTTGCTGCTAATCGGAAAGAGTAGCCGATGTAGTGGCGACAGCGGGTTTCCTCTCCAAATCTGTGTGGTCCTTAACCATATGTCTGACGCCATATAACCGTAAATAAAATGTGTTGAGTACGTCGTTAAATAAAACATTTTATTTTATTTTATGACTTGGTCCATGTGTCCTTTTCACCTTATTCCCATGGATCCTACCCAAGTTTGATTTAATCCAACAAAAGCGCACACGAGATTTAAAATATTTATTAATATTATGTATTTTAATAGCACTTTATCGTTCATTTTTATTTGTTTAGCGAAACAGTATTCCTACCTTTATTGCAATAATAAACACACTGAGGTTTACACAAATGGTTTTGTGAATGACTGACTTTAAATTCAAGCAGTGAAAAAAACAAAACAAAAAATACAATAAAAACTTCAGAAACCATTACATTACTACTAAGAAGATCAATGCAATTTATCTTTTTGTCATTAAAGCTGCAATGTCGGTTTATACTCAGAGAGACCATACAATATTTAATTTACTTAATGTTTTAGGCTTTTAGCAACGTTTTTAGCTTCTTTTTATTTATGTGTTTTAAACTACATATATACTTTTACATGGCTTAATGTACGTATAACACACACACACACACACACACACACGCACGCACGCACGCACGTACGCACGCACGCACGCACGCACGCACACGCAAACACACACACATATGTATATACACGTGACATTTAAAAAGTTTGGGACGGGACGTAGCCCAGTGGTAAAGCTTGATGCGCGGTCCGTTTGGGATCGATACCCGTCGGTGGGCCCATTGGGTATATCAAAGGCCGTGGTATGTGCTATCCTGTCTGTGGGATAGTGCATATAAAATATCCCTTGCTGCATTATGAAAAAATTTAACGGGTTTCCACTTTTGACTGTGTGTCAGAATTACCAAATGTTTGATATCCAATAGCCGATGATTAATTAATCAATGTGCTCCAGTGGTGTCGTTAAGCAAAATAAACTCATCCCATAAATTTTATATGGGGTTCAAATCCGGATATCTAGCAGGCTAGGGCAGGATCTGAATGTTGTTGTCTAATACTAGTAAGTTATTTTCGGGCATATACCCATATAAGGTTCAAGCACGCTATCATGGGCACGCACCTCAGCTATCTGGGCTGTCTGTCCTGGACATAGTGTTAGTATAGTAGTTAGTTCTTAGTGATGGATACGGCGGTATAGTGGTCTTCCACCTTCCCGCCGAATTATTAAAACTGGATCTGGGAGGGTGGGAGTCGGCTTCGGGGTGCGATCCCAGTACCTACCGATGTCTTACTCACAACACAACAACAAATAATGTTAAGTTTATCGGTATGATAAGGGGCCGTCCATAATTTTCAACATTTTCACTAGCGTACAAACCGTACACTTTTGACCACCCCCCTCCCCCCCTAAAAGTGTACATCCCCAAATGAAAAATGTTGATCGACATTTTTCATTTTAAAAAAAAGTGTACACTGGCCCTTTAACCCCCCCCCCCCCCCCCCCCCCGCGTACGGTTTGTATGCTCGTGAAAATATTGAAAATTATGGACGGCCCCTAAGTACCTTTAAGCGAACGTTTTTTTTTTTAATGGTTTCTGGTCCGTGTAATGGATCGTTAGGTTACGTGGATTGCATGCAGCGGGGTTTGTCGAATAAATGATTGTAGTTAAAGTAGTGAAGAGGATTAAACACACCAGTCGTCATGTTTTAGGGATAAAGGTTTTGTAAAGAAACACCTGGTTTATGACTTTTATTGTCGATGAGTGTCTTCGTATTTTATTAGTTTTAAAACCCAAATAGAGTATTTTAAAAAAAACCCAGTTTTTACGAGAAAATGGAAAACGATTGGGCACACACACACACACACACACACACACACATACACACGCGCACACGCGCACACACACACACACACATGCAAGCACACGCACACACACACACATGCACGCACGCACCACACCACACCACACACTCAAGCACGTCTACAATGTAACATTTACAAGTATATATAGTGTCGAGATTGCTGCTTTAAAACTAAATGTAAAGTTAAATAGTTTGTTAAACTGTATGTGTCTTGATTGTTAGAACACCTGTACGGTAATGAGGCGAGGCTCGCCAAGCTTAACATTACCATAAGACTCCCCAGGGCAATAAAGATTATAGCGTCAAAACTATTGTATTTTTATGGATCTCGTTTAGTTTATTTTTATTTTATTTTATTTTATTTTATTTTATTTTTGTTTATGTTATGCTATTTTACGTTATTTTATTACCAAATTTTGTGGGAACAGGATGTAGCTCAGTATGTAGACGGAAGGAAGGAAATGTTTTATTTAAAGGTCCACGTTTATCAAAAACGTAATTCACTATTGTTTGGTATCTACGTATACCTTTTACAATATATATGAAGTATCAATAAAAAATTTTTTTTTTAATTTGACCCGTTTTTAATATATTCGCAATAAAAAGTCAAATGTTAATATCCCACTTTCAAAAGTCGGGAATGAACTTATGTCCTCCTTCTCACAGGTAGGTGTGTAACAAAGTTAACGTGCTTATATACCAATTCCTCACCAATCGAGGTACCATTAGAATAGATGTACATATGTTATGAGACCTAAATGTCCAAACTAGCGTCCATTAAGAATCAGCTGTTTTTCGAAAAATCATTCTTTGCTGTCGGCATATTGACCTACTAACAGAAGGCCGGATGTTACGTCACAGGTCTGATGCGGGTCAAATCCACTGAGCAGTGGGGGTTTTCCCCAAGCGTTTTACAAAAAATCACTTTATTAATAACTGGGATGGTATTTTTGTTTTTTATTTTTAATACTGTAATATTTATGTATTTGTTTTATATACTGTGTATTAATAATGTGCCATGATTGTGGACCTTTAACGACGCACTTCAACACATTTTATTTACGGTTATATGGCGTCGGACATATGGTTAAAGACCACATAGATATTGAGAGAGGAAACCCACTGTCGGCACTTCATGGGCTACTCTTTTCAATTAGCAGCAAGGGATCTTTTATATGCACCATCCCATAGACAGGATAGCACATACCACGGCCTTTGATGTACCAGTCGTGGTGCACTGGCTGGAACGAGAAATAGCCCAATGAGCCCACTGACGGGGATCGATCCAAAAACCGATCGCGCATCAAGCGAGCGCTTTACCACTGGGTTACGTCCCGCCCCTCTCTGTCTGAAGTGCTTTAGTCGCAGGAGAGACTACCTGATTGGTTAACCTTCTCTCTGATTGGTTAACCTTCTCTCTGATTGGTTAACCTTCTCTCTGATTGGATTTTTCCGTCCGATCCAAGGGGCGGGACGTAGCCCAGTGGTAAAGCGTCAGCCTGATGCTCGGTCGGTCTGGGATCGATCCCCATCGGTGGGCCCATTGGGTTATTTCTCGCTCCATCCAGTGCACCAAAAAGAAAGAAATGTTTTATTTTAACGACGCACTCAACGCATTTTATTTACGGTTATATGGCGTCAGACTTATGGTTAAGGACCACACCGATTTTGAGAGGAAACCCGCTGTCGCCACTTCATGGGCTACTCTTTCCGATTGGCAGCAAGGGATCTTTTATTTGCGCTTCCCACAGGCAGGATAGCACAAACCATGGCCTTTGTTGAACCAGTTATGGATCACTGGTCGGTGCAAGTGGTTTACACCTACCCATTGAGCCTTGCGGAGCACTCACTCAGGATTTAGAGTCGGTATCAGGATTAAAAATCCCATGCCTCGACTGGGATCCGAACCCAGTACCTGCCAGCCTGTTGACCGATGGCCTAACCACGATGCCACCGAGGCCGGTCCCAGTGCACCACGACTGGTATATCAAAGGCCATGGTATGTGCTATCCTGTCTATGGGATGGTGCATATAAAAGATCCCTTGTTACTAATGAAAAAATATATAGTGGGTTTTCTTCTAAGACTATCTGTCAAAATTACCATATGTCTGACATCCATTAGCCGATGATTAATAAATCAATGTGTTCTAGTGGTGTCGTTAAACAAAACAAACAAGCAAACCATCCCATCCAGTGCACCACGACTGGTATATCAAAGGCTGTGTTATGGAAATAGGATATAAGAGATCCTTTGCTGCTAATGGAAAAAATGTTTTGCGTTTTGTCTAACATCTTGAATCAAAAATTATCATATGTTTGACGTCTAATAGCCGATGGTTAATAAATCAATGTGCTCTAGTGGTGTCGTTATTGAAAAACCTAGCCATATTTATAAAGAAAATTATCCAGTCTTGTGAACTGACTTTTCTCAGAACATTTTAGCTATTTTGATTGCTTCTCTGGTGTTCTATGTTAACTATCGATACTTTTATGTTTATGTCTGTTCTTGTCATGCATGTTAATTATGTATTTGTATTGTCCTCGTGTTACACACTGTAATGTGTAATTCATTCATTTGCCAAAGCAGTTGCCTATAGGCATAAACATAATTTTACATAATACATTTACATAATTAAGAAAAAACAGCCACATCAGACAAACAATAAAAACTTTAACTTTTTATTATTTTATTTGTCTTAGGTTTGCGTTGTGCACTTGGTTATGTAGTGGTTTGACATCACCAGAAGCAATGACTACCATCGATACTAGGGCCTCCACGAGTCCAAAATATTGGACTCGAGTACTCGAAGGTAAAACTTGACCCCGACACGAGTACCCGACACTTACACTAGATGATGATGAGATTAAGGAATAAAATAAAATAGCATTATACATCTTAATTCCAGCGCTGAACATGGATGTCAAATCATGCCATTGTATTGCATTTATAAGTGCTGTGATGGACGGACGGCCAGTTTAAAAACGAGAAAGAATCACATGATCGTGTAATTATTGTGTAACTTATATCGTTGATTATCTACTGTTGAAATTATTATCCTACTTTGTCCATTGTATTGTAGTTGCTCGTTGTATTCCACCTTGTACGGGTACTCGAGTCCTGTGAACGGATTCGAGTCTTGCTGATCTGATCCGTGCCTGAGTACTCGTGGAGACCCTAATCGCTACCCAAACTACTTATTCAGCAGTCGCTTCCCTTCATCCTTCACTATATAGTTACCTTACTTTATTTTGTTTTAATTTTTATAAATTTGTTTCAGGTTTGCCTTCTGCAGGTTTGCCTTCTGGTTATGTAGCGGTTTGGCATCACCAGAAGCAGTGATTACCATCGCTACACAAGCTACTATTTTAGCAGTCGCTTCTCTTCATCATTCTAAATATACAAACTTTGATTTACTTTACTTAACTTTTCTTCACTATAGTTACCTTACTTTATTTTGTTTTCATTAAAACAAAATTATTTTAGGTTTTCCTTCTTCACTTGATTATGTCGTGGTTTTAGCCTCACCAGCAGCAGTAACTGTCATCGCTACCCAAACTACTAATTCAGCAGTTGCTTCCCTTCATTCTTCCCAATATACAAACTTCAATTTACTTTACTTTTCTTCACTATAGTTATCTTACTTTATTTTGTTTTCATTTTTAAAACCTTGTTTTAGGTTTGCCTTCTGCACTTAGTTATGTCGTGGTTTAGCATCACCAGCAGCAGTAACTACCATCGCTACCCATACTACTACTTCAACAGTCGCAGCTTTCCCTCTTCCTTCCCAATATACAAACCTATGGCCAGGTGCATCCGTCTGGTATCAGGACTCGGAGGATCCTTCTCCTTTCCACACCCTTTCTTCAAAACAAAGCTGAGGAGGCGGGTAATCAACGAGTTCGACTCCCAGAAGGACATCAAGCGGTCGTACGGGGATATGTTCATGACGGTGGGAGAGCTGAAGAAGGCTCTTGGGATTGACGGCTCCCGTAACGTAAGCTGGAAGAATGGCGTCAGCAAGGAAGGACCTGCTGGAGAGGAGAGTTTTAGCAAGTCGTCTGCTGCTTTCAAAGCTGAGTCCTTTCAAGTGAATTCCGACATTTGCTGTTCCACGTAAGTGTTTGACCGACGATAGCAATCACGATAGCGATGATTATGGTAGTGGAGATGATGATACTATTTTCTTGCGGGTTATCCCACAGACAGGCCGACAATATGTCACTGACTATTGTTATCTTGAAAAAGTAAGTAAATACACACCAAATCATCGCTAAGGCTTTTGTATACTTTATCAACTGAATAATTTATTATTGTAAAACTTTTTGAAATAAAATGTATTAGCATCATCGTCATCATCATCAACGCCACCATCAAAACCACCACCACCATTACCATCCTGATCATCATCACAACCATCACCACCATCACTCGTCATCGTCATCAATATTATCATCATTGTCGTCACCACTACCATCACAATCATAATCACCACCACTACCACCACTACCACCACCGTCATCATCACCATCATCATCATCATCATCATCACAACTACCACCACCACCACCACTACCACCATCATCATCATCATCACAACCATCACCACCATCACTACCATCACTCATCATCGTCATCAATATTATCATCATCATCATCATCATCGTTGTCACCGCCAACACCATCACCACCACTAGCATAATCACAACCACCACCACCAACACCACTGCCATCACCACCATCATCATCATCATCACAACTACCACCACCACCATCATCATCATCATCATCATAACAACTACCACCACAATTATCATCATCACAACCATCATCACCACCACCATCGTCATCATCACAACCACCACCACCACCATAATCATCATCATCATCACAACCACCACCATCAATCACTTTGTTGCTCGTTTACTAACCCAGTCAGTCCCACAATCAGTCAATTATTCATTCATTCATTCATTCATACATTCATTCATCCAGGCATTCATTCATTATTCCCTCGTCATAATTTTACGTTTTCTCATTATTATAGAAATGAGATATTCTTTATCAACCAGACGTTGGTGGACATTGACAACACATCTCGAAAGATAGCGCAGTTACCAAAGATCGGAGCTTACCAGTTTATACGTCATGGTCTGTGTGCGTGAGTAAATTCCTCGTCATTTATGTTTTAAAATAAATTGCCCCTGCGCGTGCTGTAACCTCAGCGGGGTGCAGGGTGTAACATTCTCTTTGAGAATGGCCAATACAGCACAAATGGAAATTTTGAATAAAAGTCAGTATCTATCTGTGATATTTGTGTTTTTGCACGGTTCTTTACACTGTTGTTTTGTTTAAATCTTGAATTTTGATATTGATGTTGATCATCACCTTATTTGTTTGCATTACCATAGTTTGACACCCAATAGCCGATGTATTTTTCGTGCTGGGGTGTCGTTAAACATTCATTCATCATTCATTTATTCATTCATTCATTCATTAAAATAAATTGCCATTTTCAATTTTAGTAGATGTTGACGTGATTTATTTGACCAGATTATATAATAAACAAACATATCACATCTTGTCACGGATGATGATATAATATTACTGAAAAGAAAACAAAAACAGACAATATGTTAATAGGCGTACACTAAGTAATGTTTCAGATTTAAAGGATTGTTTGCATATAGAATTTTACAAATAATTATTAAATAGTTTAGTACGTGTCCTTTTGCAGTTGATATGTGTATACTAACTGATGGTTTATGTTTAAAAGAGCGTACATATATATGTATGTATATATATATATATATATATATATATATATATATATATATATATATATATATATATATATATCGTTAAAAAGTGTATGCTTTTCTCTACATGACAGGCTTAACGATATATCTGGCTCCCACACGGTTGAGCACTCTATAAAATAGCGTCTTTCAACTCGAAAACGACTACTATATATATATATATATATATATTAAATATTTATTGAATCGTTTAGTCCTTATAGAGTTGATAGATGTATAACAACTAATGTTTTAGATTTAAAGCAGCATATGTATGTGTCTATAATACTAATTTAATTGTTTAGTGATACTAGAGTCAGACTACCAACTGCCAGCAGAAAGTTGGCCAACTCGACGGATTAACAAATAATGAGTTATACAACGGAAATCGAGTTTTAAGTGCGCTCAGACTAGCAAATGGACAGTCGTGAGAGAAGAAAGTTGGCCGACCTTCTGCTGGCAGTCAATAGTCTAAACCTAGCATTCCAACTGACGTTTTAGATTTAAAGGAGCTTGCATGTTATTATTTAAAAAAAAACTGAATTCTTATGCAGTTGATAGGTGTACACAAATTGACGTTTCAGATTTAAAGGAGCTTACATGTTATGTTTTTAAAAAATATTAAATCGTTTAGTACGAATTCTTATGCAGTTGATAGGCGTACACAAATTGATGTTTCAGATTTAAAGGAGCATGCCAGGGAACGTGCGTCCAACATTACATCAATCTGCCACTGGCCGTCGACGAACCTGGGACTTCGGGGTTCCCTATATCCTTCCGTTTTTTCAGCATTCCAGGATACTGCTCGTGTAGGTTCGTCGGATTTTGAGCTATTAGTTGTGAACTTGAATCATTCCAGGCTACTGCTTGTGTAGGCTTGTCGGATTTTAAGCTATTGTGAATGTGGATCATTCTAGGACAGTTCGCCAAAAGAGCTACAACTTCAGAAAGAGCGAAGCAATTTTAAATGCAACAGAAAATGTGGTTCATACAAAAAAACTATATACATTTAAACTACTTGAATTATATTCATGTAACTTTATAGTTTATTTTATGGATTTATTTTGTAAATAATGTACATATACTAATCAGTTAGTAATAAATTTAAATTTGAAACACACCAGGGGCCTAATTCACTAAACTCTCGCAACTTTGCGATCTCGCAGTGCAATGCTAAAAGACTTGCAAAGAGGGTGCTTTGTTGTCTAGCAAAGCGTAAGAGACCTTTGTGAATTAGGCCCCAGGATCTAAAGACAGAAGAAAATAAAAAGACCACAGCTGCATTTTGAATTTATAAACCATGATTTTCATAATAAAAACAAATAAAAATCCAATGACTTTCGATTGCCAAGATATTTAATTCAAAGTAGTGCACACGATACTTGCATATTGTTTTGTCACCGTTACATTAGCTTGTATTGTAAATAATACAAAATAAAACTGTTGTTTTATGCTGATAGTGAGAAGGGTGAGAAAGTGCTACTTTTACAAAAAAAAATTTGTTATCAGTTAAATGTTTTGAATCTCTCGTGGTTCCTACTGGGAATTTGTATTTCCGGGAACCGACCCTACCTAACAACAAATGCCGACACTAAGTCTTTTCGATGTATTTTTTTTAATTATTATTTATTTTATTAATATTTTTATTAATATTTTTATTAATAATTATTTAAGTCAAAAGAATTAATAGGCATTTCATCGGTAACCTTAGACGTGAATGTATTATTTATTTTTAATGCCGACCTATCTTACGTATTTTTTTTCGGCACATTCCACGAACATACATTTACAATTTTTTTTTTTTACATAATTATGTTACTTAAAATGAAATACATTCAGTGCATTTGGAAAATCTTCAAGGTCTGTTCGTTCATGATATCACTTTATTCACTGATACGTTTGGGACGTAGTTCAGTGACAAACGTCAAATTTGGGAGGCCGCGAGTTATAGGATCAGTTCCCTGTGAGAGTGTTTATCGAGCTACGCTTTATTCAATAGGTGTTATACAACTGGCATATCAACAGCCGTCGTATGTTCTGTTTTCTGTGGCAAAATGTTTAACCATTAGAATTACATATTAAATGCGTGGTTAATACAAGGGACATACTATAGCTTAATCAGTAGAACTTTCGCCTGAAGTGTTGTACGACTTTAATATCAAAAGTGGTGGTATATTCTGTTCTCTGTATCCAATCTTTAACTGGGGACGACTTCTTTCGACAGCGAGGCACATATCCCATTTTAATCGGAACATTTCGACTATTTCCGGCAGAGGAAATATTTTCGCCGAAAAGATGCGAGGAGTTCCGATGTTGTAATTTCTGTACTTATCGTGAAACAGTTCCAAAATTCTAAATTATTATTTGACGACGAGGTGACAGAAAATCCCCTCCACTGTGCTTTACTTAAAACATGTTTGATGATATAAAAGTGAGGTTTAGTGTTTAAAGTAAATGTGAGTTTAATTTATAATCCATATTTAGAGCAATACAAATAAAATAAGGATATTAAATCCGTGACTGAGGCCTTTAAGTATTGAAATTACATATTAAATGCATGTTTAACTATTGTAATTACAAATTAAATGCATGTTTAACTACTGTAATTACATATCAAATGCATGTTTAACTATTGTAATTACATATCAAATGCATGTTTAACTATGGAAATTACATATAAATGCATGTTTAACTATTGTAATTACATATCAAATACATGTTTAACTATTGTAATTACACATTAAATTACATATTACATATTAAATGCATGTTTAACTATTGTAATTACATATCAAATGCATGTTTAACTATGGAAATTACATATAAATGCATGTTTAACTATTGTAATTACATATCAAATACATGTTTAACTATTGTAATTACATATTACATGCATATTTAACTATTGTAATTACATATTAAATGCATGTTTAACTATTGTAATTGCATATTAAATGCATATTTAACTATTGTAATTACATATAAAATACATGTTTAACTATTGTAATTACATATTAAATGCATATTTAACTATTGTAATTACATATAAATGCATGTTTAACTATTGCAATTACATATCAAATACATGTTTAACTATTGTAATTACATATAAATGCATGTTTAACTATTGTAATTACACTATTGTAATTACATATTAAATGCATGTTTAACTATTGTAATTACATATCAAAATGTGTAACTATTGTAATTATATATTAAATGCATATTTAACTATTGTAATTACATATAAATGCATGTTTAACTATTGTAATTACATATCAAATACATGTTTAACTATTGTAATTACATATTACATGCATATTTAACTATTGTAATTACATATTAAATGCATGTTTAACTATTGTAATTGCATATTAAATGCATATTTAACTATTGTAATTACATATAAAATACATGTTTAACTATTGTAATTACATATTAAATGCATATTTAACTATTGTAATTACATATAAATGCATGTTTAATATCAAATACATGTTTGCATATGTTTAAATGCATACATTTAAATGCTATTGTAATTACATATTAAATGCATGTTTAACTAAACATATGTTTAACTATTGTATATTAAATGCATATTTAACTATTGTAATTACATATAAATGCATGTTTAACTATTGTAATTACATATCTAATACATGTTTAACTATTGTAATTACATATCAAATAACATGTTTACATATTGTTTAACTATTGTAATTGCATATTAACTATTGTAATTACATATAAAATACATGTTTAACTATTGTAATTACATATTAAATGCATATTTAACTATTGTAATTACATATAAATGCATGTTTAACTATTGCAATTACATATCAAATACATGTTTAACTATTGTAATTACATATTAAATGCATATTTAACTATTGTAATTACATATAAATGCATGTTTAACTATTGCAAATACATATCAAATACATGCTTAACAGGGTATGTGCTGTTCTGTCTATGGGAAATTGCTACTAATGGCAAAATGTAAATGGTTTTCTTTAAGACCTTAATGTCGGAATTACTAAATGTT
The DNA here is from genome assembly GCF_016097555.1 of Gigantopelta aegis. NCBI lineage: Eukaryota > Metazoa > Mollusca > Gastropoda > Neomphalida > Peltospiridae > Gigantopelta > Gigantopelta aegis. Next base: position 19,209,832 of record NC_054707.1, read on the forward strand.
TGACACCCAATAGCCGATGTGCATTTTTCTGCTGGGGTGTCGTTAAACATTAATTAATTAATTCATTCATTCCATTAATAAATTAATGTGCTCTAGTGGTGCGTTAACTAAAGCAAACAAACAAACACACTTAACTACATGTAACTATTAAATATATATTTTGTATCTACAGTAAGAATGTCTATATATCCCGGTGATAGGAGCTTAAATTGGATTTTACCTCCCAATACACAGAGCCGCGGTGATGCGTACATTTATTTTCCACATGCCATTTTTCCTCTCTCCCCGAGAGGGTTGCAAAATATCTATCCTAGGAAAGGGGCCCCGCTGTTATTAAATGCAGATTCTTAAACCGGCTCTGCCAATACATATAATATTTTAAAATAAACACGTGTATGAAATTACAAACAGGTAAAAGTCATTTAGGAGCTACTAACAAGCAAATCGACCAGAAACACCCTGGAAATACCGAAATTGATGTTTTAAGGACGAAAATAATATGACTTCGTAATACAGTGACACCTTCCACAAGCTCAGCTAGCGAACATTTCGCTAACGTTCGAGAACCATTTGATTGGTTCCTAATGTGGCCATTTGGTTTACCGTGAAGCTCATAAACCAATCTAGCGGACGTTTTTTTCTTTTCTACTCGGTTTGATTGAACGCAGCCCCGTCTATAGCGAATAACACCGGGGACGTAATATTTTTCCTGTACATCCGTGTTAGAGGTGGCCCGTTGTAGATAAATATCGTCTCCAGCATATAATGAGTTGTAGATAACATTCGAGACTTGTGACTGGCTGCTCCTAGGCGATGACCTGGTCACCAGAGTCCAAAGTCCAAACGCTTTTTAACACGTCCACATCCATTAAGTTCAGGGCCTCGTTCCACAAAGCGATCTTAGCTCTAAGGTCAACTTAAGTGCATAGGGTAGAAAGTGTGGTTCTCCCTACGTCTGAATATTGTCATATATATATATATATATATATATACATATATATATATATATATATATATATATATATATATATATATATATATGTAGCTGGTATAAAAACTTGTGGCACCATGTTTCAACTGTTTCTCAACCGATATAGTGCAACAAATAGACACACCAACGAAATATGTATAACCTACCGTACTCACTAAATCCTGATTGAAGTACTTGCATCATTATTAACAAAATAAATCTTCCGACGACAACGTTAAACATTTGCCCGCCATTTTAAATTTGCTAAATTGAGGGAAGCAAATCGCCCTGCAAATTAAGAAAAGTATTGACTTAATGTGCGCCCTGCTCTAATGTCCGCCCTAGACTCTGCCCCTGGTATGACCAGTCACTTGGCCCAGGGCGGAGGGAAAAGTATGAGGCCAATTCTAAATTATTTAAAAAAAACGTCATCCAAATGTTAACCAGTGTTAGAGTTTTATATTAGTTAAATTATTCGACGCCAATTTTTAGAACGGGATACTAAAATGCAGAACTAAACTTATGTCATTTTCTATTATTAGCCCTGGAGAAAAGTTCGGAATAAGGTGTACTTTTTGCCCAATCCGGCTCGATGGGCCGGAGTTATATGGGACGTCATGCGTTTTAGTCACCATGGCCCCGTTCCACAAAGCATATGTTAGCTGTGCAGTTACGGTAATCTTAGGGCTAAAATCGCTTCGTGAAACGGGGCCCAGAGCCATACGATCCAAAAATACAAGGACGTCCGAAATTGATTGTTCTGTGACGTGCGTGTTAATACGTGAAACTGAGTACAGTATGACGGGAAAGTTAAATGCCGCGCGAGTGCCGTAAATATGTTTTAGCTGGAAAAAAGAACAAAAAGAAAGAAAAAGAAAACACTGGTTTTTGAGGATGTGTAAGAAAGAGGATACTACATTCGTGTGTGTAATGCTCAGACTACCAAGTTGGCCAACTTTCTGCTGTCACGACTTCTACGACTGTTCAGGTGCTAGTGTGTGCGCTCTTACAACTCGATTTTCGTCGTATTACCCATTACAAGTTTGTTTGTTTTGTTTAAAGACACCACTAGAGCACATTGATTTATTGATAATCGGCTACTGGATGTCATTTTTGACAGTCATAGAGAGGAAACCCGCTACATTTTTCCATTAGTATTAAGGGATCTTTTTATATGCACCATCCCACATACAGGATAGCACATACCACGGCCTTTGATATACCAGTCGTGGTGCACTGGCTGTGACGAGAAATGGCCTAATGGGCCCACCGACGGGAATCGATCCCAAACCGACCGCGCATCAAACGAGCGCTTTACCACTGGGCTACGTCCCGCCCCTATTTTACCCATTAGTTGTTATGCTCCCGTCGTAAGTTGGGAGTTGGAGCAATTTTAACGCAGTTGGCCAACTTTGTGCTGGCATTTTTTTTGGTTTTTTTTTACATATATTAAGAACAATACTGACCCTTGTGTACAGTATATAACATGGAAACACATATACTGTGTAAAGAAAATATGTACTGAAATGTTTTATATTATAAATGTACATGGGCGTCAATCCGGCTTTAAAGGTGGGGGAGAGGGGGGGGGGGGCCGTGTTAGTGTGTGTGTGTACATTGTGTGTGTGTGTGCTAAACGCAAAAATGTGGGGGGGGGGGGGTTACATTTATATAGATTGTTCCCCGGCGTTGAAAAGTGAAGGGGACGCGTCCCCCCTGTCCCCCACCGATCGACGCCCATGTAAATGTATAACATATATGATATAGGTTTACACTTGAATTGAAACAAAATGTGTTTTTCCTTTCAATTTTGTAGAACAAGACATTGTTCTAGACGAAATAATTACTTTCATAACAATCTTATAATAGAAAAGATTGTTTTGTTGTTGTTGTTGTTGTTTTTTTGGTGTTTTTTTTTTTTGGGGGGGGGGGGGGGGTACAGTTTTCTTACATTGTATACTTATACTACAATGTATTAAGATATCAAATTATTTGATTTGTATCTTTGGCAATTTTAATTACTTGAATACGTTTTGTAAATTAAAAATAGCCGTTGCTTTAGTTTACACAATATACGTGTAATATTATGTATGTAAGTAATCGTACTGATGCGTTCTTTTATTTTGTATATTTCATGTGAATGTATGTAATAAAACGGTTTTATCACCCATCATTTGTCACATAATATATTTGTTAGCAGTAAATTGTCATTCACTGCCATTTACTGCTATAGCTCGGTCGCAGTTCATGCATTATGGATTACTGTTACACGATTTACATATTTATTTCTGACAAAAGCCGGCACGGTTAAAGGTACCCCCGTCTCTGTCTGTCCGTCTGTCCGTCTGTCTCTCTCTCTCTCTCTCTCTCTCTCTCTCTCTCTCTCTCTCTCTCTCTCTCTCTCTCTCTCTCCCCCCCCCTGGGCTATTTCTCGTTCCAGTCAGTACACCACGACTGGTATATCAAAGGCCGTGGTATGTGGTATCCTGTCTGTGGGATGGTGCATATAAAAAGATTCCTTGCTACTAATGGACAAATTTTAGCGGGCTTCCTCTCTATGACCATATGTTTGACATCCCAGAGCCGATGATTAATAAATGAATGTGCTCTAGCGGTGTCGTTAATCAAAACAAACTTTTAACCCTCAGAATATCTCGCCTTGCAGCAGACGATCGGGCCAGGTAAAAACCGTCATTGTGTGACTAATGCTTCACACGGCTCAGGGACGAACAGATCAAACATGGTAGTGTTTAAGCCACCAGACTTAAGGACGATAGGTACTGGGTTCGTATTCCAGTACCGGTCCCCACTCAATCGACGCAAAGGTCAATACATCGACTTCTCTCTGACTAATAACTAACCCAATATTCTGGATAGACATCATAGAGAGCAAAGGTGTGTTCAGAGGACAGCGTGCTTGAACCTTAATTGGATATAAGCACAAAATAGGTATAAACAAGCAATCAAACATTGTTCGGGACTGTGGGTGTGGCCGACCGGAACATCTTCACCACCCTCCCTCCCACCACTCGGAACCCCCTCTCCTCACACACTGAACTGCAGCCAGTATCGTTGTTCCACTGAAAGTTTACATATTTGTAAAACGAGACCGCGAAAAACGTTCGGTTTTGAGGGAATACCTGTTTTAACAGGGTCTGGTTTTGATTGAAGGAAGGAAGGAAATGTTTTATTTAACGACGCACTCAACACATTTTATTCACGGTTATATGGCGTCAGACATATGGTTATGGACCACACAGATATTGAGAGAGGAAACCCTCTGTCGCCACTTGATGGGCTACTCTTTTCGATTAGCAGCAAGGGATCTTTTATATGCACCATCCCACAGACAAGATAACACATACCGCGGCCTTTGATATACCAGTCGTGGTGCACTGGCTGGAACGAGAAATAGCTCAATAGGCCCACCGACGGGGTTTTGATTGATTTCACTGTACATCGAAGCTTCATGTTCGTAAGTGCACTCTCAATGATTAGCGCTGAAAGTTTAAAGTCTTGTTTTGTTTAACGACACCACTAGAGCATCGGCTATTGGATGTCACACATTTTGTCATTCTAAACCTGCTACATTATCAGCAAGGACGATTTTGATATGCAGTTTCCCCCACAGACAGGTCAATGTATACCACGGTCTTTGATATACCAGTTGCAGGGCACTAGTTGGAGCGCGAAAAACTATTAACGTTGACTTCGATAGACTTTTGAAACCCCCCCAAAACATTCACATTTCCCTCAACCTATGTCAAGGAATAAAGCAAATTAGACTGAAAATGACCACCTCCACTGTCTAGGAATAAAGCAAATTATATTGAAAACGAAAACGAAAACTATCCTCCTGTGGGAGTCTTTTGCCCGTAGTGTAATCAGTTACACGCTTTCACGTCTACCTTACTCCACCCCTCCAAATACAACATGTACATACAAACAGAAATATATCTCTCGTACGTATTTACTACGTGGGCAAGTAATAAGTACATTTATTTTGTCCTTTTGTAGCAGGAGGTTTTATTTTTAATGTATCTAGTTTTTTAAATATGTTTGTCAAAAGATATTATATGTAGTAGTTGTCTGCCAAGCATTATAAATTCCGAACAGTGGTTGCACGTGCAACTTGGGCTACACAGCACGTGGTTTGGTTTCGCTGTCATTTCAGTCTAGCATAATTCGGCGTGGTTGTGGGCGGAATTGTCGGAGAGGTTAGTGTTGGACCATTTTATTTCTCATAGTTATATGTACATAATTCGTATAGTTACACAAAGACATATTGTAAGTTTACCAGCCTCGGTCTACAGGCTGGTAGATACTGGGTTCAGATTCCAGTCGAGGCATGGGATTTTTAATCCAGATAACAACTCCAAACCCTGAGTGAGTGCTCCGCAAGGCTCAATGGGTAGGTGTAAACCACTTGCACCGACCAGTGATCCATAACTGGTTCAACAAAGGCCATGGTTTGTGCTATCCTGCCTGTGGGAAGCGCAAATAAAAGATCCCTTGCTGCTAATCGGACAGAGTAGCCCATGTAGTGGCGACAGCGGGTTCCCTCTCAAAATCTGTGTGGTCCTTAACCATGTGTCTGACGCCATATAACCGTAATAAAATGTGTTGAGTGCGTTGTTAAATAAAAAAATTTTTTATTGTAAGTTTATTAAGCTGTACAGGAAAGAATTAAGTAGGTAATTCTTGATGATACGTACAGAGTAATTTGTTGTAGTTGTGGAGGTATGAATATATCATTTGCTAATGCTACGCTTGTTGTAGTTTATAATACATTAGTTGGTACTAAAGTACTGTCGGAAATAGAATAAAAATGATTTTCGTCGATTATTTCTTACATATTAAAAAGACAAGTAAATGTTTTGTAAAAATCTATTTAATGATAGTCTACCTAATTTAGCATTTACTTGTTTTGGCTCTCATTGATGTACAAGGTGGTGTTTACTCTTGAAATTAAAAGAAAGATGTCAGTAAACGGTGATTTGTGCACTTTATTGGAACAGACTATAACAAATTCATGGGCTACTCTTTTCGTTTAGTAGCAAGGGATCTTTTATATGCACCATCCCACAGACAGGATAGTACACACCACGGCCTTTATTACACCAGTTGTGGAGCATTGGCAGTCTGGCTGTAATCTATTAAAGTGGTACCCAGGTAAAAATGTCAACTTATTATACTTAATGTGTAAAAGAACTTTTAAAAATCCTAACTACATATATTCTACGACTTGGTTTCACCAATTAAACCACTGTTTGCACACCTTTGACGCATGGGCGTCGATCAGTGGGGGACGGGGCGACACGTTCCCCCCCCCCCCACACTTTTCAATGCCGGAGGACAATCTATATAAATGTCTCCCCCCCCCCCCCCACACTTTTTCGTTTAGCAAAAGCAACACCACCACCAACACCACCATCAACAAAAAAAAGTTTAACCACTAATGTGTAGCTTTATTTTCATTAACATTCCTTTATCTCTCCCCTGTGCGTGCTGTATCCTCACCGTGGTGCAGGGGTGTAACATTCTCTTTGAGAATGGCCAATACAGCACAAAATTGAAGTTTTGAGTAAAATTCAGTATCCGTAAAATTCTGTGATATTTGTGTTTTTGCACAGATCTTTACACTGTTTTTGTTTGTCTTGAATTTTTATATTGATGTTGATCATCACTTTATTTATTTGCATTACCATAGTTTGACACCCAATAGCCGATGTATTTTTTCATGCTGGGGTGTCGTTAAACATTCATTCATTCATTCCTTCCTTTTATCTCACACACACACACACACACACACACACACACACACACACACACACACACGTCCCCTCCACTTTTAAAGCCGGATTGACGCCCATGCTTTGACAATGACAGCACTAAATGTGTATACAATTGTCTCAATAACCCAGCATGGGTGATGTAATTTTGTTTTTTAATGCCACTAACTTATTTTTTTAAAATCAAAGCCATGCAACCAACAATGGAGCATTCTCTAATTATAAAAATTTTGGTAATTATGAAGAAACTCAATTTCCAAAAACCTAACACATACATCTGTTCTCTCTTGCTCCGTCCTTCTTTTCCTCTCTCCCCCTCTCACTGTCTGTTTTACTTATCTCTTCTCTCTATCTCTCATATAACACACACACACAAGTTGACATTTTGACAGATACATTAATGGTACACATTTTGTCCTCTTACATATTGACCATTGATCTGTATATAACTTTTTCCATGGCCGACTGATGCTCTTTACTCTGTACAATTGAATGCTGTGATAATGCGGGTAACGAATGAGGAGTTAATGTAGCACATGACGATGATGGTAATGTTCATTTGTAATGCATAAATGAGTTTTATTACATTCCACATGTATGATATATGCTTATGCGACAGAAATGGCCGTTCTCTTATGTTGAACCCTTTTTGGAGGTGGATGGGTATTATAATGACCAATTAGTCGATTATACTGATTATATTAATGGTATTGAAGGTATTTTATTTGAAAGTAATGAATACATTCCTACAATTTTTAGTGTGCCAAACTTTTTTGGGTTTTATTTTTTTTGTAAAACGGAGTTACCTACCCAGGGCCAATTGAATTTTTTATATTATCATTTTTTATTATTCTTTTAAAGGTATTTCTTCAGAATAACGAACAATCAATATCATTCTTGTCATATTTAAAAAGAGTCCGCCGTCTCTAATGTTAGGCAAAAAAAAAAAAAAAAAAATAGGCGTTTTTTTCGATTGCATCCCCCCAAAAATTAGGGTAGGTAGGTAGGTTTTTTTTTTTTTTAAATTGAATACTATCATAATAATAATAATCATTATCGTTATCATTGTTGTCGTTGTTGTAGTAGTAGTATTGTGTATTTCCTTAAATTAATGGGACATTTGTATTAATTTCGTTGTTCTTAATTTAAATACTTTATGCAAACATTTGAGATGCATTAATAATAAGACCTGTTGATTTAAGTGAAGACGAGAATTAAGCTGAATTGATACGATTATATTTAATCGAAATAACCTGTACCAAGGCTATGTTCATACATTCGGTTACTTCCGTGACCGACCAAGCTGTTCGGTGGTAGCTAATCAGGGGAAGGAACTCTATTACAAAAGCTTTTCCATAATTTCTCGATGTTTTTCGGAAGGGAATTACATGTGCAAAATGTATCGTATAATAGTACGTAAACAATGTGCAAGAAAGGAAATACTCTTGTTTGGTGATGTTGTCCTCTTTTATTTTTACTTCTTTTTTTGGTATAATATCCGCCCGGTCCCCTCCATTATTGTTTTTAGTTAGGGTTGAGGGTTAGGGTTAGGGTTAGGGTTAGGGTTGGGATTATGGCTGGGGTTAGGGCTAGGGTTAGGGGAAGGGGGGACCGGGCGGATATTTTTCCGGGGGGGGGGGGGGGGGTAAAACTAGGGACGGTGGGTCGACCGGAAACACACTTATTTTTTTTTTTGGCCTTGTGTATTTATATTGTTAATGCCTTTCTGAATATTGATTCATGGGCGGATCCAGGAAATATTTTTAGGGGGGGGGGGGACCAAAAAAGAAGGGCACATTGACTCGTCAAAAGGGCACCTTACTACAAGTTTTGATATTTACAATTAATATGAATTCCTACAGTTCTACGTCATAATATACTAGCAATAATGAAGTAAATTGGCGTCACTCGCGTTAGAACCTCAATGGGGCCCCATTGAGACTCAATAACACAGACACATATCTGCAAGCTTGCGCATGTACACGAAAATCTTGATTTCATTTATCTACAATATAATTATTGTTTACTTAAAAAAAAAAAAAAATTCTACAAACAAAAAGGGCACTTGGACATTTTGAGGGCACTTGAACAATTTTTTTTGGGGGGACGCGTCCCCCTGGTCCCCCCCCCCAACCCCCCCCCCCCCCCCCCCCCCCCCCCCCCTTGGATCCGCCCATGTGATTTAAAGTGGAATATTTAATCAGGTAATTATATTTTATTTAAGGAGTTCGTGGGTTGATGGTTTCAAGTTACATGTATCGGTCACCTGGTTTCTTGAACGGGTCAGTTGTATTTATGTAATGTTGTATACATGGAAATTTTGTATACTGTTATAGATATGTATTATTTCAATGAGTACTAGGATTAGATAAAATCTAGATGTTTATTGATGACTGTAGCTGTCTGTAAAGGTGTAAGTGGAAATGAAATAGTACATTAAGGTATTGAATGTAATATTGTGCTGCATAACAATTAGTATGTGGAGTAATGTATTTTTTACGAATTAGGTAGTGTCATGAAGTGATATTGACAATGCTGTATTTGATCCTTTCAGGGTGTTTTTATTTGTTTTTTCCACGATTTGATGTTTTGTCGTAACTTGAGTCACTACCAGAATAAAGAACCTCTCAACCCCTTACAGCGAGTCGTCATCCCATTCTTTTGTGTCGTCGGTGATGAAATTGTTAGCTGTTACTTTGACCAAATATTTGGTAAATAAATGGAAAAAAATTAAAAATGTTTGGGGCCGAATTTTTGACAGTGATGAGTAATAAGTAGCTGAAAAAACATTCCAACAGATTATAGGACTTAACGGATAGGAACTACTCACACAGGGTCAGCTCCACTCTATAAACATCAGAACCCCTTTTGGAAGTCGGTAGGCTTATATAAGATGTCGCATTCCGTTTTTGTCACCATTGGGAGAGGTGGTGTATTCGTTGAGGAATTAGTTAACGCCTTGAGCTCTTTAATCTTTTACTATCACCACTCGGGACAAGTGTAAGTCACTAGTTATTGTATTTGCCATTGTTTTTTTTATTACAGGCTCCGTTCGAGGATCGAGATTTATCTTAACCCTAAAAAGTGTGTACTTTCACGTCCTCGGACCGCCCTTCGTGTTAAGAAAAAATGACTGCCCTTTCGATTCCGCTGTTAGATCGCTATGAAGCTGGACGTTTCGCTGTGCCCTCTTAAATTGCCGCCCCCCCCCCCACCCCCCCCACCCCCCCACCTGGGTGGACTAATGGCAAGCTTCGGAATGCGTGTGGAGTTCCGCGTCGCGTACACCGGGTCACGGGCGACCGTGACTTTGGTCTACAGCGACGCGGACTCCAAAAGAAGACAAGAGGAGGAAGGAACGTGCGCCAGGGGCGGCTCAGGAGGGACCAAAGCGGGCGGCTCAACCGCCAGCGGCGGTCCCGTCTGCGTCGCCGCCCCCGCCAATAACTTCGCCGAAGAGGAGGACGATGCCACCAGCGGAGACCACCTTGGACGCTACGGCAGGCCCACTGAACACCGCCATGGCTCAGACGCTGCCACCGTCTCCTGCGTCGACTTCCACGCCTGCTCCGGTGCAGCGGTCAACTTTACCGACCGCTCCCGTTGAGCAGGCAAGGGACCCTGTTGTTGTTGCGGCGGCGGCGAAGCGCAAGGCCACTACACCTGCCATCCAGCCAGACACGGACAAGCCGCCGAGCCGACAACGTACCCCCCCAGCCCAGCCGGAAGACGCATGGAAGCTTCAAGTCAAGTTCGGCATTGCGTGCAGGGGGACACCACCGACCCCGGCAAGCTGATGGGGAAGTTCCTCAACCAGGCCTGGAGACCACTGCAGGATAGTACCGAGTACGAACTACACCATCTCCGGACCAAGGACGGCCAGTCGGGACTCGTTGTGACCCACCGGCGCCGAGACTGCTACCGACAAGCGATCCTGCTACGACAGATGGATAGCCAGACCATCCACAGGATCCTCAAGGCTATCTTCCGCGCCGGCTACCACCAGGTCATACCAGCTATTATGGACAGGAAGCACGAAGTCCCGAACTTGACCACCGGACCCCTCATCAGCTCGCCGTAGGTGTCAACCTTCAATCAGTTCCAATGGCCGCATACATCCCAGTAGAAAACTTCATTTCGCTGACAAAAACAACAAAATGAAGGATCCCCAAGTCGAGCACACAAAGCACGTGCAGTGTGCACCAGCGAAACAACACGTCTTACCGCGTGGAGCTCCAGTCTGGGAATCGTGGTATATGGACACGTTAAATTGTTATCTATCTATCAACATGCGAACACCAGGTAAGCCTAACCAAACTCCTGACACGCGGTCTCCAGCTAATTCGCAGGCCACTCGGCTGTCTCCGACACCTTCCGAAGTGTGTTCGGAGACGGCCGAGAGGCCTCTAACAAGTAATCTACCTTCTCCGGAAATCTCCGTACCTCCCAAAAGTAAACAACATTCTGAACCTAGTGTTAGAGTGTCTGTGTCAAATATAACATCTCCCCAAACTAAAGATACCACTGCTCCCCCCATAAAAAAACCCACCCCACCGGTTGCGGAGGGTATATGGGGTGACGAGCCATGCTTCATCTTTGGTCCCATAGACTCTTAATACACCCTCGGACTTTACGGAAGTCAAACCAAAAAAGACTAAACGTAGTCTGCAATTCAACGAGAAAAATAAAGACCCAGTCAGAAAAGACTTTTTGCGTACCCCTACCAATCAGTCCCCTCCCCATAAACGTAGACCAACACTAAAATCTACTCGGCCCGGGGGTGAACCATTAAAGAAAAAAAATCAGTCTTCCGGTTTTTGATGAGGAGTACCCCCCCCACTCCCGCCTAAACCCTTAAGCCCCACTCCACTAACCAAGGGCACTCCGTTACCCAATGTGTTTTACAAAGGGGTGGAACCTGCCAGGGGCGGTTCTGTGAACGCCCCCCCCCCCTTCAGAGTGTGGGAGCTGCCGTACCACCCCAGTTTTCTGTGGTCGGCCCTAAAAAAGAATCTGTTAATAAAAACTCCAAACTACAAGACTTTACCAGGATGCCACCCGGACCGCGGACCGCTGTCCAACTACAAAACATAACAATAAAAGAAAATTCTGACCTCGAGATTCAAAATGTAACTTATTTGGAGGAATGGATATTGGGACATCCTCCTAAAAAATTAAAATAACTCTGTCGATCTGATCTTCTTCAGAGGACACCACTACCCCTTGCTGCCGTTCCGCCCAAAACCTATTAAGTGTGCACAGTGCCAGAGGTGGGGACATAGCATTAGGAAGTGTAGATCCAGGGGGACCCTGTATGCTTTAGGTGTGGGGATAAACACCCAGAACGGGGACCGGATAACCCGTGTACCAAAACGCTCAACTGTGCCAACTGTAGGGGTCAGCACTATTCGCATAGCCAGGAAGCAGTCCGGGTACTCAACTCCAAGCCAAGGGAGACATCCGATCACCCGCCAGGGGCGCTTCATAATCCCGTCATGCACCATAGACGCACACCTTTAGCAGCCCCTCCCCCCCCCCCACTTTCCTCAGATCTACTAATCATAATGTTGGGAACGCCCACGCCAAACCCCCACCTTTGATTAGAACAAGATTTATTAACGGTCCAGAGCAGCCCATTACAGCAGTGCAACTTATGCACATACTGATGGGGCTGTTTCTGGACGGTTCATTAGGGGTTCCTGTTAAGGGAAACATTGACGAGGAGTCAATTAGATCAGCCACACACGCAGCCCGTCTCTCTTTTAAGCACCACTTCGGGGTATCAATTAGCGAAACCAGCGTTCTACCTAATAACTTTGACTGGTACGCTGCTAGAATGACCAAACCAACTCCTGTCTCCACACCAAGTCACCATAACATAGACTAAATAAATAACATAAACTTAACAATTCAGTATTGCTTCAAACCAATTATGGGAGACAAGAGAACTAAAGTATTACCCCCCCCCCCCCCCACCCCCAACTAAAAATAATAACAATAATAGTGTAAATAATATAACAATAACAATAATAACAATAACATAGTAATAAACAAACTAAGAATAATATAGAAAACTATAAAGGTTTGGCCATTCTACAATGGAACGCTAAAGGCCTGAAATCCATGGGCCATGGAAACGAGCTAAAAAAAAATTAAGAATACTAAACCAGTTGTAGATGTTATATGTATTCAAGAAAGCTGGCTTACTACTGATAACCAAAATAAAGTTAAAAATAAAAAATTCTTTTCAAGTTTTAATATTCCAGGCTATTTCGGATTTATCCATAATACTAATTTTACATCTAGGGGAGGAGTAGCTACTTTTGTCAGAAATGACCTGTCATACTCCCGTATCCCGTTACAAGATACACACACTAACATCGAGGTCCTGGACATTACATTTCATGGCGGAACTGAAAATATTGATATTTATAATTTCTATATCCACCCAGGCAGTCTACAATGTAAACTTACGATTAATAACTACCTGGACACTCTAGCTAAACTAAATAACAATAAATTAATTATTCTAGGGGATTTTAACTGTCGAAATACCCTATGGGGGTCTAACTATATTGATAAACAAAGGGCTATTGTAGAACAATTTATGGAAATAGTTAGTTACTTGTATCAATGATGGTACACCTACATTCTTTTCAGACTCCTACCATTCCTGGACCTGGCTGGACCTTTCTATGGTATCAGACGGGATGGCCCCTAAATGTGAGTGGCAGGTCATGAATGACTTTAATAGTGATCACCTCCCTGTAACTACCCACTACAATCTCAATGGGGCATGGAGGGAACCGATTAAAGCTAAAGATAAATGGAAGTTTAATAAAGCAGATTGGCCAGGTTTCTACCAACTATGTTCCAATCTTAACTTGAACAATATTAGAAATAAAAATATAGATACCGTTAACAAAAATTTGACAGACAGTATAATTAATATAGCCAATAAAACTATTCCAATATCTAATGCTAAAATTAAATATAATTCAGTACCTTGGTGGAGTGATGAATTGGCTAAACTCACCACACAGAGAAATAAAATGCGCAAAAATTACCAAAACAAATAACTCGAGAAAACCTTAACCTCTTTAAGGAAAGTAAATATAAAGTAAGTAAATATAAAGTAACTCAAGGAATCCTAACACGGCGTCTCTCTCCCCCCCCCCCCCCCCCCCAAATCCCGTCTACCCCAAGTTATCCATACAGCTAACCGGGCGTTAGGATGTGAAATGATGTGAAGGAAGGGTGGGAATGATTGGGTTGGGATGAAATGATTGTGAATAGCCCGCCAGTCGCCTCCGGTCCGAAGTTGGTGGAAACGTATCTCATTGCTGGATATTGAAGGTGGTCCAATTATTAATCCATAGTATTACTCCCCGAGGTGTCCCATCAAGCTCCTCCAGCATTCGTGAGCATTACACCCGAAAGGGTGCGTCACCTACACGGATGACAAATGTCATTTTTATATAAACCATGAAGTAATCGTTAAGTGGACGGCGACATGTATCAGTCCGGCTATTTTCTTTAATTATAATTAATAGGGACTGATTAAATTAATGCCAGTTTAAAACCTGCTGATATAAAAGAAAAGTGTACATGTAATATTAAAGCAATTTATTAAAATACTAAGAGGAAGATATAAATATATTTATTAAAGTTTAAAAGGGAAGAGGGTAGAGAGGAGTGCCTACGCACCCCTATCTCTCACCACTATAAAAAACACCACCAATCACTAACACACTTTCAGTCGTGTTGCGGCTGACAAGGGGGGCGCCCACACTGCCAGGTGTGCCTGCCCCCGGAATCGCCGCTCACGACACTATCATACCATTTACATTCATCACCCACTATAATAGCACAATTAAAACTAAGAAAAGAAAGAAAAAGAATGTTAAAATAGATTGAAGAAGATTGCCCGCGCACCAAAGCTGGGTTTCCTCTTTCAGTAACATAAAAAAGGGTACTTCGTCTAGCACCGGGCAGTTGACGTTGATATAATCTGTTAAACCACCACGCACAAGGGCCACCCAGCCGCAGTGATTAACAGATAAAACTTACCCGAACGCTCTAACACTAGGCTTTTGACAAAGTAATAGGCACCTCGGACGGGAAAGTAAACATAGAAGAATGAAGCATCTCAACTCCTGTTTGGATTCCTTTCTTAAGAAATCTATTCCAACCCATAAGGTATTGACAGCATTTACTTAAAATACTGTAAAAGAAGGGGGATCATCGCCTATTCCTTCTCCAACATAGCTAATGTTAACTAAATTATATTAAATTAAACGTCCGCGCCTGGCCAGCCGATCGCAATACTCATCGCTGGATTTTTTGCGCCATTCCTTTCTTAAGAACTATTACAACCCTTTGGCGTCACTTTTCAAGTGACGCCCATAACTTCCTAAACAAGGTCAGGATGGACTGAACTGCGGTTGGACACGGTGGGGGATGGGGGTGATGGGATGCCGGGAGTTAGGGCATTATTTGGGGCTATATGCGTAGGCGGTTCGGCCGTAGGTTTGAGTAGGGCCGGCCTCCCCTCCCTACTGGTCACAATACTGTAAAAGAAGGGACTCATCTAAATTTGCCCGAAAATTATTATATTAATAATTTATATAGATAGGAATGTTGATGGGGAGTTTCTTTAAGGGCGCAGCCAAACTTTTTTTAACCCCAATTTCCCCCTTTTTATTAAATCCCCTATTTGTTATCCCTGTCCGCGCCTATGGCCAGACCGGGATCGCAACCCTATATATGGACATAGTTATATGCTAAGAATTTAATTTAACTGGTCACGAGTAGTCCCATTCGGTAAGTCCCGGTTCGCCGAGACCCCACCTGTATAAACGCACTGTTGTCCGTTCAGGTATGTCACCTTGGGATGTCGCTCTGACCGCCTTTCGATTCCTCTTTCTTTCTCCGTCAATAACTACTTGGTACAAACAATTCTATTTGTTTGTTTCTTCTATCCCCTCCGCTTCCCTCTTTTTCTGCCCTTACGTCTTTTCTACTCTCTGGTTTTTACTGAAATGAATTAATACTAATTGTTTACACAGATCAACTAATAGGAATCCAACCTCAGCCAATGAGATTGCTTCATTTTTATAGTGTCTGCTAATCGGTCCGCGCACCGTTAGCAGACTAAAACTTGTCAGGTAAGCCTAGTGTGAGAGCATCTGTGTGAGTGTTATTTCACCGTGGTTGGCGGCTCATATACCTGGCAGTAGGCCTCAGATTACAGTTATCTTCCCATTTGGTTGTCCAAATCCGGAAGTTTCACCGCGCAAGTAGTCTGCTGTTTGACTGTGATTATTTCATGGCAGACAGCTATGAAGTGGCAACTGTTTGACTGAAGTGACAGGGGATAGCATGTAGTTTGTAAATATGTGTAACTTGCTGACATTGAAGACTTGTTTGTGGTAATTCCGGCCCATGCAAAAGTAGTGCTTTTTGTGTAAAATGGGTGTACTCCGTGTACTAAATGTTGTTTTAGCTTAGATTCCTCTTAGCAATTTTAGATGAACACTGTTTTAATATAAATGTACTTTTTCTTTTAATTTAAATAGGTTTTAAACAGGTTATTAACTTGATGGGTCATCTACTATATTACGCCGTGGTAGGGTGCTTTTTTGGGTGCGCTAGGGCGTAAGCGGTTTGGGCCGATAGGGATGCCTGGTAGGATGCTTCCCCCCCCCCCCCGGAACCTCCACCTCATGGAAATCCGGAACAGCCGAAGTGGGCCACCAGGATGTAGGAACGCAAACCAGATTGGGCGCGATGGTCCCCCCTTTATGAATCGTTTATCCTCCAGGGCCTAAGGTTAAATAATTATAAAAGTTAATTTTTATTATTAATTAATTTTATTTTACTAAGCATTTAGATCAGCCCGATTAAAAAATACCCTTTGCTCCTAATAATTATTAAATATAATCAAATAGCTTGGATAATTTTAATTGGTGCTTTAATTTATTACTTTAAAAAAGATAATAATATAATTTTAGCTCCCCATTTATTTTAATATTTTGGCAAGTGGTCTTACCACGTTTCGAAATTGTCCCTTACATATTTCCACACCTCCCACTCCCCCCCCCCCCCCCCCCCCCGCCCTGGAGTTGGTCACTGACGAAGTCAGAGGCTAAATCCGGGGTGGGCGTGCCTGAACCTTTGTGGATATGGGCACGTAAATAGAGTTCCCATCCCATCCCCATATAAGATGTAATCACTGCGTGAGTGAACCATAGGCATATTCATTTTAAATCTTGACCGAAATATATAGTAAATAAATGAAAACCCCCACCTAAATCTGGGACCGATATTCTCCCTGAATGGTCGTTGATAAAAGATGAGTAATAAGTACTCTTTAAACCCCCCCAAAGTTTTGGGTACATAACGGATAAGGACCACTCACATAGGGTATCCTCCACTCTATAAATATCAGAACCCTTTCTAGAAGTCAGTAGATGAGGCAATGACAAGAAATACAAGAGGCAATGACAAGAAATACAAGATATCACTACAAGTCATAAGTAGTCGAATACACACAGATTTTGTTACATAATGGATAGGGACCTCTCACAGAGGGGATCCTCCACTCTATAAATATCAGAACCCTTTCTGGAAGTCCGTATTTGAGACAATGACCGCCATACAAGCACGTACTATAGTGGTGAAATCATTGCTATGTGTTCTGACATCTAGTTCACCCCACCCCTTCAAATAAAATGTGTACATATAAAGGCAAATATATGTATCGTATGTACGCACTGCGTGGGCGAATTATAGGCACATTTATTTTAGTCCATCGTTCAAATATTTGGTAAATAAATAAACAAAACCAAATGTTGGGGCCGAATCCTCAACGAAACATTTTTGACGATTGGCGAGTCATAAGTAGTCAAATAAACATGTTTTAGTACATGGCGGATAGGGACCACTCACACAGGGTATCCTCCACTCTATCGATATCAAAACCCTTCTGGAAGTCAGTATATGAGACAATGCACACCATACGACAACGCAGTATAGTGGTAATTTTTTTTTATATATGTGTTCTGACATCTAGCTTAGCCCACCCCTTCAACTAAAATGTTTAAATATAAACAGAAATGAATATTTCGTATGTACTCACTGCATGGGCGAATGATGGGTACATTTATTTTCATAATTGGCCGTTTTATTTGGTAATTTGGTAAACCCAAAATTGGAGCCGAATTCGCCCAGAACGCTGTGGGGTTTTTTTTACGAATGGTGAGTCACAAGTAGTCGAACAAACAGATTTTGATACATAACGGATAGGGACCACTAACACAGGGTATCCTCCATTCTATATATATCGGAACCCTTTCTGTAAGTCAGTATATGAGTCAATGGCCGCCATACGAGAAAGCAATATAGCGGGGAAAACATTGATATGTGTTCTGACATCTAGTTCACCCCACCCCTTCAACCAAAATGTGTACATATAATCACAAATGTATCTACAGTATGTACTCACTGACTGGGCGAATCGTGGGCTCATTTATTTTATCCTTGGCCCAAATATTTGGTAAATAAATGAAAAACAATTTTTGGGGTTTCCTGGAACGATTTTTGACGAATGGTTAGTCATAAGCAGTCGAATAAACACAGGTTTTGGTACACAACGGAGTATCCTCAATTGTATAAATATCAGAACGCTTTCCGGAAGTCAGTATATATGAGACTATGGCAGCTATACGTGAAAGCAATATAGCGGCGTTAACCGCCATAGTGTGTTCTTCTATGGCGGTAATTGTCTGATATACTGACATCCAGAAAGGGTTCTAATATGTCTGACGTCATATAACCGTAAATAAAATGTGTTGAGTGCGTCGTTAAAATAAAACATGCGTCTTTTTGCTGAGTATGTAAATGGGCAATATATGGGAAGTGCCTTCGAATGTCGTAAAGGGACATACCCTGGTTTCAACCCGTGAACATTAACACTAAGGTTTACAATGTATTTCCATCATTTACCCACAATATTGGTTGTAATCCATGTAAAAATGCACGATGATTCTTTTGTAACCCTATATAGCTGTTTGGCAGTAATATTAAAGGGATAGACCCTAGTTTCCGCCCATGAAAATTAACACTAAGTTTAGTTAATCTACTAACCTGTGACACATTTTGTGGTATTAAAAACACCAGGATGACCAAAAACACTTCGAATGTACGGAAATGGATAAGCTAAACAATAAAATCTAAGTGAAGTATGATTTCAGTTATCAAAAACGGCTCTAATAGTAAAAATATGCCTTAGCTAGGGTATGTCCCTTTAATATGAATAAATGTTATTATCCAGATTCGGGCACTTTTGTTTAATTCGGGATAAACATCAGCCTGCACCCCCCCCCCCCCCCCCCCCCCCCCCCCCCCCCGCATAAGTTTACTACACAGGCACCTGAATAGTAATAAAAGAAAATTAAAAGGTGTACAAGCAAAGCAAATAAAAGCTTGTTATTTACAATGAGTGGTCTCTATTGGTACTGGAAATATAGTAAAGACCAACTTAGATAAAGTAGTATTGTATAAATTTCCATTCTTCAAAGATTGTCAACGCACGCATTTATTTCTCTAACAAATCTGTCAGTTATAAAAGTATATAGTTATTTCAGCATTTACTTATTTAAAAAAAAATCCTGGCAATATTACGGAATACAACATCCTTTACTGTTGAAGTTGAATGTGTTTTGGAGATTTTTTATATTCATTTTTTTTTGTGGGGGGGAAGGGGGCGAGCGCACCATCATTTATTACTGATGTTGAATGTTTTTGAGGGAGCGCACCATCCTTTGATTGTTCATGTTGAAAGTTTTTTGTGTTGCACCATCCTTTGGTTGATGTTGAATGTTTATGGAGTGCACCCCATCGTTTGCTTATTGATATTGATTATTTTGTGTGTGTGTCCTTCGATTTTTTATGTTGAAAGTTTTTGGAGTGCACACCATCCTTTGATTGTTGATGTTGAATAATATTGGAATGCACACCCATCATTTGATTGTTGATGCTGAATGTTTTTTAGGGGTGCGCACCTGTCTTTTGATTCTTGAGGTTGAATATTTTTGGGGGTGCACACCCACCCTTTAATTTTGGTGTTGAATGTTTTTAGGGTGCGCACCCATCCTTTGTTGATTTTGAATGATTTTGGGGTGCACACCCATCCTTTCATTGTTGATCTTGAATACTATTGGAGTGCACAGTCATTATTTGATTGATGTTGAATGAGGATTTTTTTTATGGTTGCGCACCTGTCCTTTGATTGTTAATGTTGAATGTGTTTGGGGTGCGCACCCATCCCTTTATATTCATTTTGAAATATTTGGGGTGCACACCATCCTTTGAATTGTTAATATTGAATACTTTTAGGGTGCGTACCTATCCCTTGATTTTTATGTTGAAAGTTTTTGGGATGCTCACCCATCCTTTGATTGTTAATGTTGAATGTGTTTGGAGTGCACCCCAATCGATTGCTTATTGATGTAGAATGTTTGTGGGTGCGCACCTTTCTTTGATTGTTGGTGATGAATGTATTTAGGGGTGCGCACCAGTGCTTTGTTGATTTTCGATGATTTTGGGGTGCGCACCCGTCCTTTGGTTGTTGGTGTTGAATGATTTTTGGGGGTTCGCACCCATGATTTGATTTTTTGATTTTGAATGTATTTAGGGGTGCACACCAGTCCTTTGTTGATTTTCAATGATTTGGGATTGCGCACCTGTCTTTTGATTGTTGATTTTGAATGTTTTCTGTTGAATGTTGAATGTGTTAGGGTGCACAGGCACACCCGTCCTTTTGTTGTTGATGTAGAATGTTTATGGAATGCACCCCATCTTTTGCTTATTGATGTGGAATATTTTTTGGGATACGCACCATAGTTTCATTGTTGATTTCTAATGTTTTTTTGGGGTCCAGTGACTTCGTTTGCTTGTCTCTGAAACACTAAAAGAATAAAATATTTTAAACAGTAATTTAAAGCTATAAAAGGAAGAAAGAGGTTAATATTGTAACCCTGGAATTAAAAAAGTTAAAAGTTATTTTGTGAACAACACCACTAGAGCAAATTGATTTATTAATCATCGGTTATATCTGGATGTCAAACATAACCCGCTACAGGTTTTCATTAGTGGCGATGTATATTTTATATAGACCATTCCACAGACAGGATAACACATACCACGGCCTTTCATATACAAATCGGGGTGCACCGACTGGAACGAGAAATAGCGAAATAGGCATGAATAATGGCTTCTAAACCAATTCTGCTACATAAGCATCGGAAGATACTTGCAATTGGAGGGGGTCAGTAATGTACAATATAGAGCACATTGATTAATTAATCATGGTCTATTGGATGTAAAATATTTGGCAATTCTGACACGTAATTCAGAGCAAACCCGCTACGTTTGTCCTAATGCAGCAGGGGATATTTTATATGCACTTTCCTACATTCATATACAACGGTCTTTGAACAGTTGTGGTGCGCTGGTTGGAAGGGGAAAAAACGAGTTGAATGTATCCACCCAGGTAGTTCGATCCTACGACGCAAGCGCCTCGGGCAAGCTCTCAACCGATTCAGCTAAATCCCACCCCGTGCTAATGCAAACAAATGGAAAGCTATATGTTTTGGCTCTTTAGGTGGATTCCGTACAATGTCGGTCTTAAATAGCATCACCATAATCTGTCACAGCTATATAGTTAGTCCATTTCCCATTCTATGTTTATGTTTATTTCTATCTCCATATGTCCAAATTTGTCCAAATTTGAACACTGCTGAACAACTCTTTGTCATATGATAAACAATCTGTTTAGTTTCAGAATTGTGGGTAGCTTGATTTTACACTTGTGTATCATATATATGGATGTGTATCATATATATGGATGGGGCGTAACTTGGGAAGTTGCCTGAGACGTAATTTGTGGGTTGGATGTCCACTACTGAACACTTGTTTATCATAATGTTTAGTTTCAGAATTGTGGGTCTAATCTGAATATTGAGCTAATCTGCGAATTCAACATTTAACGGGGAATTACTTTCATATAGTATTTCCATAGAACATGAATGTGTGTAGAATTCCATACAATTTCCATGTTTAGTTTCAGAATTGTGTGAATGTAAACGATAGTTGTGTAGTTATTCCGTGTGCCATACATAGGGATGGGGCGTTACCTTGAAAGTTTTCCACGAGTTGTCCCGTGTTTGTAATATATGGGTTTAATGTGCACTGCTAAACATGTCTTTATTTAATTATTTTTTTCACTTATTCACCAAATATTTTTTAGACAAGGACTAAAATAAATGTGTCTATAATTCCCCAGGCAGCGCGTACATACGATACATACATTTCACTTTAGATGTAGACATTTTATTTGAATGGGTGGGGTGAAGTATGTCAGAACACGTATATCAATGCTTTCACCACTATGGTGTGTTCTTCTATGGCGGTAATTGCCTCATATACTGACATCCAGAAAGGGTTCTGATATTTATAGAGTAGAGGAGACCCTGTGTGAGTGGACCCTATTCATTATGTGCCAAAAACCTTGTTTATTCGACTACTTATGACTCGCCATTCGATACAAATCAATTTTTGAAAATTCGGCCCCAAAATTATATTTTTCACTTATTCACCAAAAATTTGGGCCAAGTACTAAAATAAATGTGCCTATAATTCCTCCACGCAGCGCGTACATACCATACATACATTTGCCTTGAGATGGACACATTTTATTTGAAGGGGTGGGGTGAAGTAGATGTCAGAACATGTATATCAATGCATTCACCGCCATAGTGTGTTCTTCTATGGCGGTAATTGTCTGATATACTGACATCCAGAAAGGGTTCTAATATGTCTGACGTCATATAACCGTAAATAAAATGTGTTGAGTGCGTCGTTAAAATAAAACATGCGTCTTTTTGCTTAGTATGTAAATGGGCAATATATGGGAAGTGCCTTCGAATGTCGTAAAGGGACATACCCTGGTTTCAACCCGTGAACATTAACACTATGGTTTACAATGTATTTCCATCATTCTAAACACAATATTAGTTGTAATCCATGTAAAAATGCACGATGATTCTTTTGTAACCCTATATAGCTGTTTGGCGGTAATATTAAAGGGATAGACCCTAGTTTCCGCCCATGAAAATTAACACTAAGTTTAGTTAATCTACTAACCTGTGACACATTTTGTGGTATTAAAAACACCAGGATGACCAAAAACACTTCGAATGTACGGAAATGGATAAGCTAAACAATAAAATCTAAGTGAAGTATGATTTCAGTTACCAAAAATGGCTCTAATAGTAAAAATATGCCTTAGCTAGGGTATGTCCCTTTAATATGAATAAATGTTATTATCCATATTCGGCCACTTTTGTTTAATTCGGGAAAAACATCAGCCTGCAACCCCCCCCCCCCCCCCCCCCCTCCTGCATAAGTTTACTATACAGGCACCTGAATAGTAATAAAAGAAAATTAAAAGGTGTACAGGCAAAGCAAATAAAAGCTTATTTACAATGAGTGGTCTCTATTGGTACTGGAAATATAGTAAAGACCAACTTAGATAAAGTAGTATTGTATAAATTTCCATTCTTCAAAGATTGTCAACGCACGCATTTATTTCTCTAACAAATCTGTCAGTTATAAAAGTATATAGTTATTTCAGCATTTACTTATTTAAAAAAAAATCCTGGCAATATTACGGAATACAACATCCTTTACTGTTGAAGTTGAATGTGTTTAGGAGATTTTTTATATTCATTTTTTTTTGGGGGGGGGGGGTGAGGTGGGAGGGGGGAGGGGACGAGCGCACCATCATTTATTACTGATGTTGAATATTTTTGGGGGAGCGCACCATCCTTTGCTTGTTCATGTTGAAAGTTGTTTGTGTTGCACCATCCTTTGGTTGATGTTGAATGTTTATGGAGTGCACCTCATCGTTTGCTTATTGATATTGATTATTTTGTGTGTGTGCGCACATTTTTATGTTGAAAGTTTTTGGAGTGCACACCATCCTTTGATTATTGATGTTGAATAATATTGGAATGCACACCCATCATTTGATTGTTGATGCTGAATGTTTTTTAGGGGTGCGCACCTGTCTTTTGATTCTTGAGGTTGAATATTTTTGGGGGTGCACACCCACCCTTTAATTTTGATGTTGAATGTTTTTAGGGTGCGCACCCATCCTTTGTTGATTTTGAATGATTTTGGGGTGCACACCCATCCTTTCATTGTTGATCTTGAATACTATTGGAGTTCAGTCATTTAATTGTTGATGTTGAATGTGTTTGGGGTGCGCACCCATCCCTTTATATTCATTTTGAAATATTTGGGGTGCACACCATCCTTTGAATTGTTAATATTGAATACTTTTACGGTGCGTACCTATCCCTTGATTTTTATGTTGAAAGTTTTTGGGATGCTCACCCATCCTTTGATTGTTAATGTTGAATGTGTTTGGAGTGCACCCCAATCGATTGCTTATTGATGTAGAATGTTTGTGGGTGCGCACCTTTCTTTGATTGTTGGTGATGAATGTATTTAGGGGTGCGCACCAGTGCTTTGTTGATTTTCGATGATTTTGGGGTACGCACCCGTCCTTTGGTTGTTGGTGTTGAATGTGTTTGGAGTGCACCCCAGTCGATTGCTTATTGATATAGAATGTTTGTGGGTGCGCACCTTTCTTTGATTGTTGGTGTTGAATGTATTTAGGGGTGCGCACCAGTGCTTTGTTGATTTTCGATGATTTTGGGGTGCGCACCCGTCCTTTGGTTGTTGGTGTTGAATGATTTTTGGAGGTTCGCACCCATGCTTTGATTTTGATTTTGAATGTATTTAGGGGTGCACACCAGTCCTTTGTTGATTTTCAATGATTTGGGATTGCGCACCCGTCTTTTGATTGTTGATTTTGAATGTTTTCTGTTGAATGTTGAATGTGTTAGGGTGCACAGGCACACCCGTCCTTTTGTTGTTGATGTAGAATGTTTATGGAATGCACCCCATCTTTTGCTTATTGATATGGAATATTTTTTGGGGTACGCACCATAGTTTCATTGTTGATTTCTAATGTTTTTTTGGGGTCCAGTGACTTAGTTTGCTTGTCTCTGAAACACTAAAAGAATAAAATATTTTAAACAGTAATTTAAAGCTATAAAAGGAAGAAAGAGGTTAAGATGTAGACATATATTAAATAATAAAACAATGACAGCAAAAACATTAATAACTACATAGATTTAAAACTAACCCTGACTGTGACGGAACATGCTCTTATTTTTTTCGCCTGTGGCGATGTTAATGGTTTTAGAGGGCTGTGTGCAGCTTGGTTACGTAATACCCCCGCGCGACCGTACCCCCTAATACACACCCAGATCAGTTGTGGAGGCCATGTGGCCAGTAGTTACGTAATACCTTCGCGAGTTCTGTTTTACGACCTTGTATTCCTAGCGGAATGGCGACATCTAGTCTGACCATCTAAGAAAAAAATGCCGTCTTGGTCGCTGTGGAAATATCACATGGTAGGGTGAGTACCGCGATGTGCCCCCAGGCGATATTCGGTTTTTATAATAAATAGCTAGGATTTTAGATGTATCGAGGAGAAAGATATTGGAAGGATCCAGGGGAACGTTAGTCCGACTGGACTTGGTAAATATATATTTCTGCTCTGTTGTATAACCTTGATGTGATTGATGTGACTTTAAATATTTTAATACTGTATTATACCAATATTATTTATACAGTGTCTCCGGTAATCTGAGGCAGTAAACTGTAGGCTCACTGTTCTAATATATATAAAGCTTAACCCGTCATCCTAGAGGACCTAGGTAAACTGTATGTTATTGTCTTTATTGTGATAGGTACCGGTATTAATTCTGTATTACAAGGTTACTGAATGAGTAGTTAAGGGTTAATTAAAAATTAACCAGTTAGGAATAGAGTTGTAATTCCTTTAGTAATTAAGTTCCCCTGGCAGCGTTTCTCAATTATCACACGTGTGGGTGTTGTATCACGGTGAAGTGATTAGAATATTGTGTAAACTAGACACCTAGTGATTAACTAATTAAGTGATTAGTTCTCGGTTGTTATTATGTTGTTGTTGTTAATTAAGTACATTTGTCAGCGTAGTATTAATACAGATTCCAAAGTGTATTGTTGTGTTTTCTAGTGAACTAAACGTGCTATATTACATATACTTTATATATAGATCTTATCTCTGTTCATACCTAGACGAGCCACTCGGGTTTTAAACTGCCCGATACAGAGAGATCTAATAGATATACAGTTAGGAGAGATATTTGGATAATCGTGTTTCATTCAGTTACGAGTATTATAGGATCCCGTGACAGTATGATCCCGTGACAGTATATCTGTTAGATCTCTCTGTATCGGGCAATCCAATACCCGAGTGGCTCGGCTCTAGGTATCTCAGAGATACGATCTTATATAAAGTATATGTAATATAGAACGTTTAGTTCGCTAGAAAACACAACAAAACACAATACACTTTGGAATCTGTATTAACCTTACGCTGACAAATATATTTGTATTATAAAACCGAATATCGCCTGGGGGCACAAGGCGGCACCAAATACCTACAAGTGATATTTCCACAGCTACCAAGCCGGAATATTTTTCTTAGAAACCTAGAGTGGTCGTCGCCTAGTTCGCCAGCAATACCCCGATCGTACCGAACTAGCGGAGGTATTACGTAACTACTGGCCACATGGCCTCCGCATTTGGGCTTAAGTGCATATTGGGACTGCACACGGCCGTCTAAAACAATTAATATCGCCACAGGCGAAAAGAAATAAGAGCATGTTCCGTCACATATACAGTTAAGAGAGATATTTGGATAATCGTGTTTTATTCAGTTACGGGTATTATAGGATCCCCGTGACACTGACGTTGGTTCAACGGTGCGTACATTGTCATGACGTCACAATGCAAAACCTTCCCACAACTCTAAGCCGTCGAAATCAAGAGTGGGGTTCTTGCGGGGAGAGGGGGTGGGGAAATGGTGTTAAAATAGACTTGATATTTTTTTTTTAATACTTTTGCTTTGTGTAATAGCGAGAGATATTACTTTTTATTACAAACAGAAAAACCAGTATAGGAGTAGAAGTAGTTCATTAAAATAAATGTCTACGGCGAACGTTTATTTAATGAAGTAATTATGCACATAATTGGGGACAGCAAAGTAATCAGTAATCATAATACAAGTTTTAGATCACAACACCTAAGACCTCCAATGATACCAACCAAACTAGACACAACACGGATTGCCCAAAGAAACCTACCAATTAAAAACAAAAAAATCCTTTTAGGTAGTCATGCAGCAAATAGTATCTGAGTGGGTCAAAGTTGAAGGTGCACGGAACTTGTCATCCCACAGTTAATGCTAGCAGTCCTGCCATTGGTGGTAAATGTGACAGTGTTTGCTGTGATAAAACGTTTGTTCATCTGGCCAGTAAATTCGTGTAATTTAATTTGAACTAGTGTCAGTGTATGAACTACGATTGTGCTGGAAACGTGCGGGGTCCTACCAAAAATAGCATGACAATTGTTGTGCAGAACTAGGGTAGTCGTAGATGCTACCCGTTATGTCTCAAGTGAGGAGGTTATCCCTCAATGTTTTCTTGTTTACTTTAAGGGTGAGGGGTAGTAAGTAGTATTTATATTCATGATGTATATGTGGGCAAGTAGGAAATGTATCCACATATGTTACTATTGTTGTCTATGGGATTTGATTTGGTGGCATACACCATATACGGACTAAAAATAACCTTTTGACAAAGCACGCATTTATTTCTCTAACAAATCTGTCACTAATAAAAGTATATAGTTATTTCAGTATTTACTTATTTTTAAAAAGTCCTGGCAATATTGGGGAATACAATATCCTTTGACTGTTCAAGTTGAATGTGTTTTGGAGATTTTTTATTTTTATTTATTTATTATTATTATCTTCTTTTTTTCGAGGGGAGGGGGCGAGCGCACAATCATTTGATTACTGATGTTGAATGTTTTTGGGGAGCGCACCATCCTTTGGTTGATGTTGAATGTTTATGGAGTGCACCTCATCGTTTGCTTATTGATATTGATTATTTTGTGTGTGTGCGCACATTTTTATGTTGAAAGTTTTTGGAGTGCACACCATCCTTTGATTATTGATGTTGAATAATATTGGAATGCACACCCATCATTTGATTGTTGATGCTGAATGTTTTTTAGGGGTGCACACCATCCTTTGATTATTGATGTTGAATAATATTGGAATGCACACCCATCATTTGATTACTGATGTTGAATGTTTTTGGGGAGCGCACCATCCTTTGCTTGTTCATGTTGAAAGTTGTTTGTGTTGCACCATCCTTTGGTTGATGCTGAATGTTTATGGAGTGCATCCCATCGTTTGCTTATTGATATTGATTATTTCGTGTGTGTGCGCACCATCCTTTGATTTTTTATGTTGAAAGTTTTTGGAGTGCACACCATTCTTTGATTGTTGATCGATATTTAATGTTTTGGGGTGTGCAGCATTCTTTGGTTGTTAATGTTGAATGTGTTCGGGGTGCGCACTCGTCCCTTTATAATCATTTTGAAATATTTGGGGTGCACACCATCCTTTGAATTGGTAATATTGAATACTTTTAGGGTGCGCACCTATCCCTTGATTTTTATGTTGAAAGTTTTTGGGATGCTCACCCATCATTTGATTGTTAATGTTGAATGTGTTTGGAGTGCACCCCAATCGTTTGCTTATTGATATAGAATGTTTGTGGGTGCGCACAGTTCTTTGATTGTTGATTTTGAATGATTTTGGGGTGCACACCCGTCCTTTGGTTGTTGGTGTTGAATGATGTTTGGGGGTTCGCACCCATGCTTTGATTTTTGATGATGAATGTATTTAGGGGTGCACACCAGTCCTTTGTTGATTTTCAATGGTTTTGGGGTGCGCACCGTCTTTTAATTTTTGAAGTTGAATGTTTTTAGGCGGCGCACCCGTCCTTTGTTGGTGTTGAATGATTTTTTAATTTTTTTTTTTATCCTTTTATTGTTGATTTTTAATAATTTGGGGGTGTGCACCCGTCCTTTGGTTGTTGATTTTGAATGATTTGGGATTGCGCACCCGTCTTTTGATTGTTGATTTTGAATGTTGAATGTGTTAGGGTGCACAGGCGCACCCGTCCTTTTGTTGTTGAATGTTTATGGAATGCACCCCATCTTTTGCCTATTGATATGGACTATTTTTGGGGGTATGCACCATAGTTTCATTGTTGATTTGTAATGTTTTTTGGGGTGCGCACAATCTTGCCGAGTTATGAGTGCACACTGTCCGGTGACTTCGTTTGTGTATGTGTATGTATATGTATGTGTTTCTGAATGTGTATGTGTGCGTGTGCGTGTGCGTGTGCGTGTGTATAGGTATATGTTGGGCCCGAGGATGTCGGGTTTAGAGGGGTTTAACTGTATATGAATGTGTGTGCGTGTGCGTGTGCGCATGCACACGCGCGCGTGTCTGTGTGCGTGCGCGCGCGTGTCTGTGTGCGTGCGCGCGCGCGCGCGTGTGCATATGTATATAATTGGCAATAACTGGTTTGGTTACTGTCGTATGAATATCGGCCTCGCTGCATTCGCCATTCTAACCTTTGCAGGATAAGACCGATATCTTAAGACAGTAACCAGTTATTATTTGTATCCTGCAATCCTACAGGAATAGTGGGAAAGCATTATTTGTTCCATTTTTGTGTACGCAAATCGAGTATCGTCATCCTACCAAGGCTTTTGCCGTATGACGTCATTATTTGACGTCGAACTATGTTTCTAAACTCTAATTAATAAAATAATAAATAAATATGCACGTTTTGTATTGTTATCGCAAAACTAAAATTTATTTGTGTTTACTGTACTAAAAGAACGGATTTAAAGAGTATATCTAGTCTGAAATTCTCTAGTCGAGTCGGGTTATATATGCATATATATATTAAAATAATTTCATTCCTTTTGTTGTTCAATTGTTGTGTACAGTGAGTCTAAGGAGCTATAATACTTTTCTTTTTAATAAAAAATAATGTCAACAAAATGTTTTGAACCTATTGTTATTGCGTTAAGCCAGATTTAATGTTAGTATATTGTTATACTAATATTTTATTACATTAAAAAATAAATACTTCTTTTATCTCACTTGACTTGTTTTATATTAATATAACGCTTAGAAATATTGACTGTTAGAAACTCCCAGGGCACTATATGCCTGAAAATTATGATTTTTTTTTTGCCATTTTGAAATTGGTAGAAGCGAAACATCAGACAATGTAAGGACATCTCAATTTGCCATGTCTGAAATGTGTACACGCCATCCTAATGACATGTGATATCTTAGTAATTCGGCCAATTTTAGTTTTCTGGTCTCATTTGCAGAATGAATATTGTAACCCTGGAATTAAAAAAGTTAAAAGTTATTTTGTGAACAACACCACTAGAGCAAATTGATTTATTAATCATCGGTTATATCTGGATGTCAAACATAACCCGCTACAGGTTTTCATTAGTGGCGATGTATATTTTATATAGACCATTCCACAGACAGGATAACACATACCACGGCCTTTCATATACAAATCGGGGTGCACCGACTGGAACGAGAAATAGCGAAATAGGCATGAATAATGGCTTCTAAACCAATTCTGCTACATAAGCATCGGAAGATACTTGCAATTGGAGGGGGTCAGTAATGTACAATATAGAGCACATTGATTAATTAATCATGGTCTATTGGATGTAAAATATTTGGCAATTCTGACACGTAATTCAGAGCAAACCCGCTACGTTTGTCCTAATGCAGCAGGGGATATTTTATATGCACTTTCCTACATTCATATACAACGGTCTTTGAACAGTTGTGGTGCGCTGGTTGGAAGGGGAAAAAACGAGTTGAATGTATCCACCCAGGTAGTTCGATCCTACGACGCAAGCGCCTCGGGCAAGCTCTCAACCGATTCAGCTAAATCCCACCCCGTGCTAATGCAAACAAATGGAAAGCTATATGTTTTGGCTCTTTAGGTGGATTCCCTACAATAACGGTCTTAAATAGCATCACCATAATCTGTCACAGCTATATAGTTAGTCCATTTCCCATTCTATGTTTATGTTTATTTCTATCTCCATATGTCCAAATTTGTCCAAATTTGAACACTGCTGAACAACTCTTTGTCATATGATAAACAATCTGTTTAGTTTCAGAATTGTGGGTAGCTTGATTTTACACTTGTGTATCATATATATGGATGGGGCGTAACTTGGGAAGTTGCCTGAGACGTAATTTGTGGGTTGGATGTCCACTACTGAACACTCGTTTATCATAATGTTTAGTTTCAGAATTGTGGGTCTAATCTGAATATTGAGCTGATCTGCGAATTCAACATTTAACGGGGAATTACTTTCATATAGTATTTTCAAAGAACATGAATGTGTGTAGAATTCCATACAATTTCCATGTTTAGTTTCAGAATTGTGTGAATGTAAACGATAGTTGTGTAGTTATTCCGTGTGCCGTACATAGGGATGGGGCGTTACCTTGAAAGTTGTCCCGTGTTTGTAATATATGGGTTTAATGTGCACTGCTAAACATGTCTTTATCATATGATAAACAGTCTGTTTAGTTTCAGAATTGTTGTTAGCTTGATTTTACACTGTGTATCCTATCTAGTCATGGAGCGCTATTTTGGAAGTTGCCCCTGAGCCACCCAGTGTTTCTTATATATGTGTTGGATGTGCACTAATGAACAATTGTTTATAATATGATAAACATTCTATGTTTAGTTTCAGAATTGTGGGTCTAAACTGAATATTGAGCTGATCTCCGAATTTCGACCAGATAGTCTTGAGCCACCCTAGACTCTACACATTACCAAAGAGCATGCACCATAGGATGGATCTGTAGAATTTCATAAACTTTCTGTTCGGTTTCAGAGCTGCGTGACTGCAACGGGTATGGTGTAGTTATACTGTGTACCATATATATGGGTGGGGCGTTACCTTGAAAGTTGCCCCTGAGCCACCCCGTGTGTTATATATGGGTTGAACGTGAACTGCTGAACACTTGTTTATCATATGATAAACAATATGATAAACAGTGTTTAGTTTCAGAATTGTGGGTAGCTTGATTTTACACTGTACCATATATAGTGATGGGGCGTTACTTGGCAAGTTGCCCTGAGCCACCCCGTGTTTATTATATATGGGTTGGATGTGCACTAATGAACAGTTGTTTATAATATGATAAACATTCTATGTTTAGTTTCAGAATTGTGGGTCTAAACTGAATATTGAGCTGATCTCCGAATTTCGACCTTTAATGGGGCGTCATGTCCAGATAGTTTGAGCCACCCTAGACTCTACACATTACCAAAAGAGCATGCACCATAGGATGGATCTGTAGAATTTCATAAATTTTCTGTTCGGTTTCAGAGCTGCGTGACTGCAAACGAGTATGGTGTAGTTATACTGTGTACCATATATATGGGTGGGGCGTTACCTTGAAAGTTGCCCCTGAGCCACCAGTGTTTCCTATATATCGGTTGGATGTGCACTGCTGAACACTTGTTTATCATATGCGGCGCTAGCATGTACAGTGTTGTTCTGCGCTGGCGTGACACTGGCAAGCGATTCCATGTATTATATATGTTACATGGCTAGCATGTACAGTGTTGTTCTGCGCTGGCGTGACACTGGCAAGCGATTCCATGTATTATATATACATGCATCTAGTTGGGAGATGTCATAATCGAGTCATGTGCGGACACAATATTTAATCTTAATGCATGGCTTTCACCTGCAGTCACCATTGGCAATGTTGTATTACCATTTTACCCTTGAAAACTATTGTCATTGACATACATTGCAACAGTAAAAGTGACAGTTGTCAACGTTTTCCCCAGGTCACCCTAACCGGTTATGATTTTATTGCCAACATTAATTCTCTTTGCATTTTATTATTATTTGTTTATTTTTTTCTTTTTCTTTTTGTCGTTGAACATTGAGAAAGACCAACAAATGAGAATGTACATTTCAGTAATGTCTTCAGAGAAAATATTTTAAGATTCCTGCCAGTACTCATCTAAATTTACAAGTGTAAATTGTAGGTATTTTTCACCTGGTATCACTCAAGATTAGTCAAGTAGATATTTGGTTAGTGAGCCCACACTTATTACTTATAAATGCAGCATCCCCCTTCTCTGACTGTTCTACTGGGGTTTTTTTTTTTTTTTTTTTTATAAATTACTGTAGTAATGGGGATTGATATTATGTTGTATAGACAGAGGATAAGAGTGTTTGCTTTAGCTTCACATGCAGGTGATTATAAGTACTTTATGTTATTAATGTTTTTGTTTTATTTTTGTTGTCTAGTTGGTTATTCGTATGACCTTAGTATTTTCTGCTATGTTGTGGGGATGTACATCCCTAATCCAGGACCAGATGGTAATCATATACCCATTGTTCACTTGAATGTTTGTAGTTTAAGAGACAAACTTAATTTAATTAATGCCGAACTTAATAGTTATGACATAAATTGTATTTTTCTGAATCATGGCTGAATTCGAATATTACAAAACAATGAAATAGTTATTCCGGTACGTCGTGCTCCTGCCCGTAAAGATCGGCTGACTAGAAGAGGTGGTGTGGCTATTTATTGTTAAAGAAACACATCTATTTTAAGCATATCACAGAATAGAACGAGACGGCCTTGAAGCAGTGTGGATTACTATTCGCTTTAAGAATCTGGGCCCATATTTCGAAAGCTATCTTAGCCTACGAAATCGTGAAATTATCGTAAGCTATGACGTCACTATGGCGTTCGCTTGTAGTGACGTCAC